>NC_057814.1:400945410-401224801 GCF_018294505.1 Triticum aestivum | reverse complement strand
TTCTTCTTCTTCTGCTTCTTCTTCTTCTGCTTCTGCTTCTTCTTCTGCTTCCTCTTCTGCTTCTGCTTCTTCTTCTGCTTCTGCTTCTTCTGCTTCTTCTTCTTCTTCTTCTTCTTCTTCTTCTTCTTCTTCTTCTGCTGCTGCTTCTGCTTCTTCTTCTTCTTCTTCTTCTTCTTCTGCTTCTTCTGCTTCTGCTTCTTCTTCTTCTTCTTCTTCTCATTTTCTGTGGGAAACGACTTCGCAACAAGCTCTCTAGACCTTGCAACTATCTCGAAACTCACACGGGCATCGAAGGTAGCATATTTGATCCGCTCATACGTCAAGGGATAATTCTCCCATCCAGACGACCTTAATGCCAGCGTCTCGTCACCCTTCTGGAGGTTTGTTCCGAGCACAAAATTTGCTATGTCGAATAGGGATGGTGTCGGTTTATCACAATCTTCTACATGAATTTTTATTTTGGTTTGTAGGTCAGCGATGCTTTTCAAATCAAGGTTGTACGGCTCCAACTTCTGTTTGTCCCCTGCGATGGCTGCCCCACAGAAGTATATGTCCTCCCGAGACAAGAAATCGTGAAGCTCACCTGGTATGGAGGGTGCGTGTATGATGTGGTACACCAAAACATCATCTTCGAGGCACAGCTAAAGGATGGCGGCGCGTTGGATCATCCCAGTGGCACGCTCCGTGTACTCTGCGTCAAGACCGATGACATTCATTTCCACCTTTTGGAGGGAGTTGGATACATTGTTGATCCACTTCCGAACAACCCTTGGGTGGTCGGTGACTGTGGCAACTATGCTCAACGAGCCTTCGACGAGGACATGTTGGACGCTAAAAACCTGCATCTCGATCTCTTTCGCCATTTGGAACCACTGGACCGGAGGGCTATGGTTTGGAGAATTAGGATTAGATGGCTAGTCTAACTGAAGAAGATGATTATTTATAGGGGCTTCAGAATTACTCCAGGAGGATGTGAAGAGGTTAAAACAATGTGAATGTAGTGTGGTTTGGATGCAAATGAAGATCAAGGAGTAGTGAAGAAGCCGAGGAAAATCGGTTCCCGATGGAGAAGTAAATGGGAGAAGTTATGCGCATGCATGAGGAGAGCTGCGGTGGTTTGAGTGCTGCATGCAATGGATTGGACGGACTCTTCGGTTGCCTTTTCTCTCTCCCACGCGCACAGAATGGCCCACTTGCATGCTGCAGTTTATTGGCTGGAGTCTGGCTGCAGCTGCTCATGCGTACGCTAATTAATGCTGTGAATGCGGGGCATGGAGGGAAATGGGCGCATGCAAAAGGGTATATACACAGACTAATTAGAGAAATACTGAAAAAAGTTATGCACAGACAAAAGAGGACCGGAGGGAGTACTACTCATGTTCCTACTACGGTTACGGAATATGCGGTTATCCTCAAAAAGAAAAGTCCTTCTTCGCGCTTCCGCATGCACGAGAATTTGGTTCTGCTCGCAATATGGATGATACCTGGAGGATGAAGTGAACCCAGAGGCATGCTAGCACGGGAGTACTACTCATGTTCCTACTACTCCTACTAGTAGTAGTAGTAGTACAACTATGGTACACTTGATGGTCAAAATACTATTATTCATCCAGCCCTCACACTGAAGTGACAAGACCCTGCGTCCGAGGTCACACCAGTCCAGGCGGCGTGTCCGGGTTACCAAAGTCAGCCTCACCTTGTGCACTATGCAGTCACTATCACCGCCACTGTATAGCATGCGTCGCCTCGTCTCCCTCTCCCCTAGCACTACTCCATCTCCATCTATGTCTCGTCGGAGATCCTGAGGTCACTCTTCATCATCTCACTGTGCCCCCACGTACCCTCGCCTCGCTCGCCTCCCCCAGTACCAATATTCCCTCGCTAGCCGCTCCAGCACCGAAAGCCTTCTCCCCCCGTAAATCAAGCCCCCCAAAACCCCACCTTCCAAACTCCACCATGGCCGAACGCGAACCGCGCAGCATCCATATGAGCCACGATTGGAGCAATCTCCCCAGTGACGTCCTCGACCTCTGTTGTTCGTGTATGGATATGTTGAGTGCCCTGCGGCTGGCTGCATGCTCGAGGGGCATGCACACGGCCATCATCGAAGCGAGGCCTAATATTTTCAAGACACCATGCTTGCTTCTATCTGGTCTTGCAAGATTTGCTCACCATGATACGGAGGCGTACATGATGCCCCTCGACTTCAATCCGGCCTCCATTAGCCGAAACTTCTTTGCAGGTATGTAGTGGGTCGCCGTACATCATTTCCCTCGACTTTGATCCGATCACCATCGCCCAAAACTTCTTGCAGGTATGTACTGGGTCGGCATGAACTCCCACTGGATGGCTACCGTCAGAGAAGACGGGGAAAAGTTGGTGCTCGTGAACTTCCAGACCTCCCATGAGATTATCCTTCCTCCGTTGGATGATATAGAGTTTTACCTTCGCGGTCCAAGTCATCTAGATTACGTGGTCATTTGGACGCACCTTGTTTTGCAGAAGATTGTAATTTGCCAAGTGCCCACACGACATGCAGATTACGTAGACTTCAAGCTAATTGCGTTGTTCAACAAGGGACTCGCCTATCTTTCCGCCGGTGCCTTCTTTAGCTGGAGACAGCTCAGCTCGCAGTGGATCATCGTCAAAGCTGATACACACTTCTATGATGCTATTGAACACAATGGCATCATCTACGCGATCGACAAAGCAGATGGCACCGCTTATTGCTGGGACGGCGCGTGTAAGTTGTTTCCGTCTGATGCTAATGATGATGCCATGACACTGTTTGAACTTTTTGTGATGATTGACATATCCCTGTTTGAGCAGAATTTGAGTAGAACTATGGCAATGTATTAGAGATGCCGTAAATCAGCTATATTTGGAATGAGTTAATTCAGGCGATTGTGACCATGTCATTACAGCCAATTTGTACCCCTGAATAATCAAACTGTTAGGAAGATATTGATATTCTCCTTATTTTATAGTAATCTATATACTACTAAATATGAGTGTGTATCAGTGGCCATGTTAGTTTCCTCATTTTCATGATGTAGAAACATGCATCACATGGTTGATTTCATCTAACCATACATTAGGGAAGCAAATGTGCATATGGAGAACTCTATATTTTGAAGTAGTGAAATCCTGTAATGCTTACCATGTGTACATACCTATGTTCGCCCTTCAGCAATCAATAGCCAGAATAATATGCTCACAAAATTTTTGCCCACAGAACATGAGTATATAACAATGCATTGTTTGTTAGTTTCCTTGAAGAATTTGTTTGTGAGGACAGAACATGATTACATAACATGCATGACATGGTAGTTTCCTGTGAAGAATCGATTGTGAGATAACATGAGTATAACCATGCATGGCACTTCTATATTTTCGAACCCAGTATACATTTCCCTGTATTTTCCTCCCGGTTCCAACATGGACATATCAATGATGTTTCTTGCATTATCCTACTCATACTCTGAACAATGCTGATCTTACATTAACAATGCATGTCCTTTTGGATATGATGCAGTGTCCCTACAGTTACCGCCCTTTGTAATCACACCACCTTTGCCAAAAACAGGGAAGCACAACTGGTTCCTCGCTCGATCAGAGGACGGCAAAGACTGATGGTCATTCAGACACATGAGCCGAAAAATTTATATTGTAAAAACCCCACTGTATGCAAGCACCGTGAAATACGTGAGTATCCGGATAGTGGTTGTTACGTCTATGAGCAGGATACCAGCTTGTTGGGGCCTGCAGGATTTTTGAGTTGGAGGCGGGTAAACGGCCTTGGTTCGTACTCTCTGTTTCTCGGAGTCAATTATCCGATTAACCAAGAGATCACCGTTGGCAAGGACCTTAATGGCAGAGAGGCTCTATTTGCTATGGAGAACTGTGTCTACACGGCGAGCCCTAGGAGTTCGGGAGCAAACTCCCCTGATTGTCAACGATACATCCTGCAGCCAAAAGGAGGTGAGCATGACAAAGGCATCTGGATTAACTTTGATCCTTGGATGTGTCGAGTCCGACAGGCAGTGATGTGGTTCAAGCCTTCAGGTTGATAGGTAATTGGGCTGTTGTGTCGAAAG
The DNA here is from genome assembly GCF_018294505.1 of Triticum aestivum. NCBI lineage: Eukaryota > Viridiplantae > Streptophyta > Magnoliopsida > Poales > Poaceae > Triticum > Triticum aestivum. The sequence goes on along the minus strand of NC_057814.1, from coordinate 401,220,704 downwards.
GGTGGAGTACTGGTGTCTCCGGATCACTAGTGGTTGAACCGGGGCTGCAAATTATTATGGTGTTGGATCATCCCTCTTCGAATGACTTGTTGTCTTTGCTACTTGTTCTGGATGGGTAGTTCTCTCTTTTGTTATGCATATTCCTTGTCATTTGGTCATCCTCATCTATGTCACTCTTACTATATAATAGTTTCCTCTATTTAGAATGTCATTCTCGTCTGGATCACGAGAGTCTGAGCGCTGCAGATGGGTGCGTTTTGGTGGTGTAGCAAGACTTCTTATGAACTATCATGTCTTGTTGTTTATGTCAGTAGTAGTCACTAGTCAGTGTTTGAATGTTGTATATATCGTTGTTTCGAACTGTTTATTGTCTCGAACTGCTGGTGGGCTAAATGAGGGCATCACCATTCTCCAGTGTTCAAAGTATATCTCCTTTTTTCAAGTTATAATTTGAGCTCAGTGTCTTTTCGATGATGTACACTTGTTTGGGCCAGTGAGGTGTCGTTGAATATGGGCCGAGTAGTACCGCAATGCCAAATAGGTCAATTATGACTCTCAGGCCGAGCTCTCAAAAGATCCTAAAAAAGGTCAAGCTCTCAAAAAAAGAAAGAATAGGGACTCTTAGGCTGACATGTGCGCGCCACCGGTGTTTTCGTGCGCTTGCGTGCTGAAAGCATATTGGCGCGTGTTCGAAATTCATGCTACCTTTTCATCCCCAATCAGTTGCCCCTCCCCCACCTCTGGAATCTCGATTCCTACTCCAGTTCCCCCAAATCCCCCTCCTGTACTCCTTGTACTCAAGCGCACTATCATGTCGCCGGTCAATGCGGATCTCCGAGCCGGAGATCCTGAGGTCCGTCCTGCCTTCGGGCGCTGCGTGCTGTCGCTCAACAGTGGCATGGCGGCGCTTGACGACCAGTTTGCCGGCAAAGTGCTGATGGTAACCATCAACGGCGACCGGCCTCCCGTCTCGCCGGACGACCTTGTCAAAGCTCTTGGCATTGCGCACGGCATCCAAATAAGTGACTTGCTCGTCGAAGTCTGTCCGCCACCGGCTGATTTCTTCATCAGGTTCCGGACAACTTTCGGCTGCAGTCATGTCTTCGAATCATCCCGATGTTTGTTCTGCGATGGTGAGCTTGATCGGTGGCACCCAGGATGGGGCTCGGTGCCCTCTGAGCTTGAGTTTTTAACAAAGCTTACCTTCCACGGCATGCCTCGACGTGCTTGGAACAGCGAGTCCATGAATGAGCTTATCAACGACCTTGGAGGTGAGCTCGTACGGATGTTTGTTCCTCCAGACAGCTGGGCTCTGACGGTTATGGCATGGATGAAGAAGCCGTCCACCATACCGAAGGTGATTGGTGTTGAGATACCGGTGCAGGAACCGGGGTTGTACTATTTGTCGCCACCAAGACCACCGTGGACCACGTTAGGGATGTACTTGTATCGAGTGTTCGTGCATGTCGAAGAAGTGGTCAATCCATCAATCAAAGTCCAGCCGCCACCGCTGGTGCCCGGGTCCATCGACAACGTCCATTACAGGAGTCAACGTCAGACTTTCTCCGTGTTGCTTGGAACGATGGATGGCACAAGGCCTACTCCATCACGCGGCGGAGGCCACTGCTTCTTTGGGAGAAGAGGCAGGGCTGGCTGCCTGGATGTGCTCTAATTTGAGGTAACAACTGAATCTTGTCAGATGACCTGTTCTATTTTTTTACCTGAACTTTTTTTAGAAAGGGTTGTACGTCAACTTAATGTTCTAGCAGAACTTATATATTGTGTTGTCTGTCTGTTTTCTTTGCACAACATTCAAGATATTTCCCCGTCATTAATAAAGACGATGAACCGTTATGTACGAGTTCGTTGGTTTCAACATAGCCCTACCCGTAGCAATCCACTGCTTCCATCCTGATTGTGCCACCTGCATGAAATTCTTGTATGCAAGTTCAGTGTGCTATGATGTTCTATATGATTGTGTCAACTATATAAGTTTTTACTGAGCATCATCAATGCATATGGCTGAAAGATGTATTTACGAGCATCGACCGATGGGTCTCTCTCTCTCACACACACACACACACACACACACACACGCACGCACAAGTGGGACCCGTTGAATTATTTCTTCGCTCGTGATAGCTTTTAATTAGGTTCCACTTTACTCTAACTTTTTTCTTAAGTTATTAATTGAGCTCAGTGACTTCAAAAAGTTGTACAGAAGCCTTGTTTGGGCCTTTACGGCGTCGCTGAATGTGGGCTGAGTAGCCATGTAAGGTTGTACTATACTACACAGGCCTTTTTTTCAACATCAGCAATGCAACTGGGCCGACAGTTGTACACAATCTGGGTCAACTTGTTATTCTCCGCCCCGCTGGGCTGCAAATCTTTCCTAGGAGGGATGCATTAGGCTTAACAAGAAAATGGGCTTTAAGAAATAATAAATGGGATGTAATTATAAAAAATGGGCAGTAACTATAAAAAAATGCACCAAACATGTAATTAGTTTATAAAATATTACTTTTGGATTTTGAAAATTTTAATTACATTAATTGTTGCGCGCGCAATGTTTCGTTTGATTTTTACGTAATACAAATTTATATTGAAATTGTATTTAATCTGACTAGAAATTTCAGGACAAAAATATTTCGGATCCTATCAAAATGTGGGAAAATTTATTGAATTCTGTTTTGAACGGTTGGTTGAAATTATTAATCGTTGTCCTAGCAAGAAAATGGGTTGTACTTTTAACAAACTTTAAATGGGCTGTAGTAAATTCCATTAGAATTCAAAAATGGGTTGTGCATTCTTACAAATTGCAAATGGGCTATAAGTTCTCTGCCATACACTTGTGGGCCTACTAAGTTGACGCGTATGCAAGGCTTTGTCAACTTATAGTCAACACACGGTTCTAGGTCTCCGTTGGATGTCCATCCAACGGATGTTGTGCTTCTTCTTCAATCTCGGATACTCTAGCTTCAGCCGCCCAAAAAATGATTCCTCCCCCTGACATCTGGGGCGCACCATTTTGTAGGCTGGCCTGTGGGCCTACTAAGTTGACGCGTACCAAGGGTTTTGTCAACTTAGTCAATATAAACGATTCTAGCTGCAGTGACCGTATGATGTCCATCCAACGGCCGTTGTGATTCTTCAACCTCTGGTCTTCTTTCTCCAGCCGCCCAAAGCAGCGCCGGTCGTGCCGCCTGCTCCTGCCTCCCATGGCCGGCTGTGCTGCCGTGGAGGCCTCACCTCCCCCTACCACTCCCACCGCTGGCCAGGCCCTGCGGAGACGGCATCCTCACACCGCAGTCGAACTAGTGAACCCTCGTACTCCTCTCCGCGTGGGCATCCACTGCCGCGTCTTCCCCGGCTCCGCGTCGTCCCCTTCCTAGGCCTCACTGTCGTCCACCGCCTTGGTGCTCTCGGTGCAGCGTGGTCAACGAACGACTTCCATCGGAAGAGTACTATACGTGGAGAGGCTGACAGCTGGGTCCACAGCCGCAGCAAGGAAGTGCCTCCTTATTACGCGCAAAATAATTATTCCTCCACCTGACAGCAGGGACCCACCGGACGGGCCACCGTATTTCACGAAAAAAAATTCCCCCCTGACTGCTGGGACCCACCAGCTACATCTTCGCATGCAAGGAAGTGCGTCCATATTACGGGCAAAAAAATGATTCGCCCCCTGACTGCTGGGACCCACCAGCTACATCTTCGCACGCAAGGAAGTGCGTCGATATGACGGGAAAAAAAACGATTCGCCCCTGACTGCTGGGACCCACCAGCTACATCTTTGCACGCAAGGAAGTGCCTAACAGTCGGGACCCACCCGGTCGAAGCGTACGTAGCGTTGTCATTCTGGTCGCGAACGTGTACGTACATACTAGTCGATCGGTCTGTCTGCAGGCTGCAGCGATGAACCGTGGTCGTGCAAGGAAGGGCACGTGTCATAGTAGAGGCGCGCATGTGTGGTAGTAGAGGCGCGCACGTAGCATGTACACATACGTATAGCGGCCAGGGTGCAAGAAAGAAAATATGGCCACGTACGTACATACGGGCGGGGTCTCGAACGCCTACTCGCGCATACGTACGGCCAGGGCTCGTGTACATGGCTGGGTCGGAACGGAGAAACTGTGTCGTCGTCATGTTCGTGGGGAGGCAACGGAATGCGTCGTGTTTATCGGGAGGCAACGAAACGCGTGCTGTTCATCGGGAACCAACCGGCTTGGACGGAACAGCCGATGGAAACGAGGCATGGCGTACCATAGAACGGAGCAAACGGCCTTGTGTTTGACCGGCCACGGTGGAAACGGGATCCTGTTCATCGGGAGGGGTCTGGCGTACCACAAAACGGAGGAAACGGACCTCCTACGGTCGAAACGGGGTCCTGTTGATCGGGAGGGGTCTGGCGTACCGCAAAACGGAGGAAATAGACTTGTGTTGGAGCGCTACGGTCGAAACGGGGGTCCTGTTAATCGGGAGGGGTGTGGCGTACCGCAAAACGGGACTCCACGGGATACTGTTCATCTACACCGTCGACCGCCTCCATGGGCTACTGTTCATCCACTGTCGACCTCCTCCAGCCTCCACCTGCGACTATTCATCCACGGGCTCCTATTCATCCAGCCTCCACCGCGCGCTCCTCCACCGGCTACTGTTCAACCAGCCCTCTCCACGGGGTCCTGTTCAACCACCCCTCCACGGGCTACTGTTCATCCAGCCCTCCACCGGCTACTGTTCAACCAGCCCTCCACCGGCTACTGTTCAACCAGCCCTCCACGGGGTCCTGTTCATCCAGCCCTCCACGGGGTCCTGTTCATCTAGCCCTCCATGGTGTCATGTTCATCCACCGGCTCGCTCAATCGGGGTACTGTTCATCCAGCGGCAACGGCCTCTACTACCACGGGGTCCTGTTCATCCAACCCCCACCGAGAACTATTCATCCAAACCCCCTCAACAACGCTCACTGTTCATCAAGGGAAGGAGGCAGCAGTGTTCGATCGGCTTCAGTTAGCAGCAGCAGCGAAGGAATCACTCGGGTTCAGTTAACAGCAAGGGATCGATCGATCGCTCGGGTTCAGTAACGCGTAGCCTACAGTGCAATCGTGCTCGGGTTCAGTTAGAGCCCGACGCCTCGCTCGGGATCAGTTAGAGCGCAACGCCTCGCACACACGCGCGTACGTATGAGAGAAACGCGCATCGCTCGGCCCCCGACCAGCCACTGTAACTGGGAACTCCCCGATATTTCCCTCGCCCTTGCTTCTACCACGGTTTTTTCCGTCATGGACGGCCCAAAGAATGTCATGCAGCTGCGTCTCTGGCCCGCCCAGGACGAAAAGCCCATTTTCTGTCATGATCTTTTGTCATAGAAGTAGGACCCCACCACATCTATGATGATACCGGGTTTTGTCACAATTATTGTCATAGAAGTGTCATAAGTATGACAGAATTTTTTTTCGTTCGGCCTAAAATGTCATGGATGTGTCTTTTTTTGTAGTGTAAGTCGAGGCGCAGATACCATGGAGGGCCTAGTTGTGTCTATACTTGGACAACTCACCCGAGTGTGCACCAGGTAGACGAAGCTCGTGTCGTGTTGGTGCCGTGTGCGGCCCGCACATTAACCAAAACCTCACGCCTCCAGCTTAGCCTCCGCATTTTAAACTTCTCAATCTCAAGGCCAAGGAGCAACAGGAAACCTACGATAGAGCCAATCGTATGGTTGAGAACACTACAATTCGTAGCTACAGATGTGTGTGTGAGAGAGGACGAGTGCATGCGTGCACCTCTTCTCTTCCTGTATAACATACTAAACTTAGATTACAAGTGTATGTGGGTGGCATCGACCTAGGGAGCTAGAGATGGTGCATGCGAGAAGTCCCGAGAGACTAGGTGTGTGCGTGGGAAAGAGGGAGAGAGATGATATGTGTCGATGTAATGCGTGTGAAAAAAGACTAGTCTATAGCTCGCCACGAGGCTATTCCTGTTGAATGCCCCAATAACCGTAAGATATGTATCCGACGGTGCCAGTTATTGCACATACACAGCAGTAAAAAAGAAGTACCATGGCATATTACAAAACTGCTACACCACGACCGAGAACACGTGCCCACGTTACGCCATCCGGGAATAGTGCCGCACTTCGAAACTAGAACCGTCAATAAATTTTGAGCTTGCATCTCATCACATTCCAAATTACTACCACGCTATATTTAATTGCAAACCTGTTCACACCGATCACAACCTAAACGGTTTCCCACTTAGGAGCGTATTAGTACTCGGTTATAAATACTACTATGCCGAGATGACTGCACATTCCTCCTCAACTCCTCATCCACAAAAACAAATAAGTCATTCAGCATCCTTCCCTTGCGTCTGCCATGGCTAGCGTGAGGTCTGGGTCGAGAGATTACCACCAGGGAGAGGCGAGCATGGAAGCGAAGGCACGAGAGATGTCCCACCTCGCCGCGAAAGCAGCCGACATGTCCCACCGCATGACAGTAGCAGCACAGAGGTCCCGCCGCGCCACCGCAGCAGCACGGAGGTCCCGCCGCGCTGCTGATGCAGCAGACTGGTCCGGCCGTGCCGTGGAAGCAGCAGATATGTCCCGCCGCGCCGCGAATGCAGCAGAGATGTCCTGCCACGTCGCGGCGGCCTGGAAAAATGTCTCGCGGGCAGGCGAGGACTCTTACAGGTGCACGCATGCGATCGTCCATAGCCAGATGGATCAGATCTCTTGCTGGGTGCGGTTGCAGGACGACATGAAAGCCTCGTTCGAATAGGCTACAGGCGTCATCCGACAACTAGGGGAGGGAAATGCGAAGCTCTAGGCCGAGCGCGACCTGCTGAGGGAGAAGATCGTCAGAACGGAGGAGACCGCTGCCTTGTTGAAGAGGACGGGCGTCATCATTGAGAAACTTATGGATGAGAATGCCATGCTCCACATCGAGCGCAAAAGGCTGGTGGAGGAATCCGTGGATGCTACCAAGCAGCGTATTAAGGACATGAAACTGATGAAAGAGATCGTCGCCGCTTGCCGCGAGAACTAGTCTCCGCGACCTGCAGGCGCATCAAGAAAGTAGAGATCAGCGAGCCAGATCGTTGTATGTGTCTTCCTTCTTCTTTTGCGCTTGTGTTTCGGGCGTAGCAACATGTGGCTTTTTTAGTTATCTTCCTAAATATGTAAGACAATTATTATCCACTGTCGTCGTCCTTATATATTCATCAGTCTTGCTATAAGTCACAGTAGATGCTATATAGGTCCGTCGGATCTTACATCAAGATCCGTGCAAAATTTTCTTTTTAGATTTTCTTTTTTCTCTCTTAATTCTCAGTCGAGTGAGACATAGCCACGCCATTAAACAGGGGCTCGGGCGCCATTAATGGATACCTTGGGAGAGAGGTGGGTGGCAGATGGAGGTCAAAGGGCTCTCCTCCCGATAAGCACGCGCAGGGGTCTGATCGCACGCCTCCCGTACTCAAATAGCTACCCTGCATGGCATCTCCTAGCTAATAAAAGAAGGGGACGTGTGGCGGCACGTAAATGGTAAGTAGAACGCCCACGGTTTCAATAATACTACTTGTGTCTCCGATTGTGACGTGACAGCACTTGTTCCAAAATGACTTTGTTGATTGTTAATGTGTGCGCCTTCGCAAATCGGACAGCAAAATTACCACAACATGTTGGTGCAATGTCATGACACCAAGCCAAGTTTCATGATTTTCATGCGTGTTTTGCATTTACAGGAATTAAAAACAAAGTTTCTCAATGTTTCCGGACGAGCCACGACGCCCAGATGTTTGAAAATCATTCTCATTTCTTGCATGGGACCTAGAAATTTACCCGAGGACACACATGTGATTTTTCAACCAACTTTGGTGCACCGGAGCATGTGCTTGTAGTTCAAATTTGAATTATGCACATTAAATGACCAGAAACTCAATTAATGTATAAAAAGGCCAAACGAACCTGGAATAATTCCAAAATTTAACACGACACTCATATAGTTCTATGTTGCCTCTATAAAGAAAATCAAGGGGGTGCAGCGTATATCGTTTCGCACACAAAGGTGACACATTCCCTCTTGGGACCACGAGCCTTCTTGAGAGAAGCTCCGGGCATAAAGCTTATACCAAAACTTGTTCCAATTCGGCCAAGTTTTTTACCACATCATGTTAGTGCCATGCCATCACACCATGCCAAGTTTCATGATTTCGAGGCGAGTTTTGGATTTACAGGAATTTAAAAACCAAGTTTCTCAATGTTCTCGGCCGAGTCACGATGCCCAGATGTTTGAATTTCATTCCCATTTCTTGCATGCGACCTAGAAATTCACCCGAGGACACACATGTTATTTTTCAACCAACTTTGGTGCACTGGAGCATGTGCTTTTAGTTCAAAACTGAATTATGCACATTAAATGACCAGAAACTCAATTAATGTATAAAAAGGCCAAACGAACCCGGACTAATCCCAAAATTTAATACGACACTCATATAGTTCTATGTTGCCTCTGTAAAGAAAATCAAGGGGGGCAGCGTATATCATTTTGCACACAAAGGTGACACGTTCCCTCTTAGAACCACGAGCCTTCTTCAGAGAAGCTCCAGTTTGCAAGAAGCTTATACCAAAAGTTGTTCCAAATCGGCCAAGTTTTTACCACAGCATGTTGGTGCCATGACATGACACCATGCCAAGTTTCATGATTTCTAGGCGAGTTTTGGATTTACAGGAATTTAAAAACCAAGTTTCTCAATGTTCTCGGCCGAGTCACGACGCCCAGATGTTTGAATTTCATTCCCATTTCTTGCATGGGACCTAGAAATTCACCCAAGGACACACATGTGATTTTTCAACCAACTTTGTTGCACCGGAGCATGTGCTTGCAGTTCAAATTTGAATTATGCACATGAAATGTCCAGAAACTGAATTAATGTATAAAAAAGGCCAAACGAACCCGGAATAATTCCAAAATTTAACAAAATGTAAACTTAATTAATATCCTCTCTATGTGGGGCATTTAATAAATTTCTATTATATATGTTTTCTACCCTATTCAAATTTAGTAGATATGACAGTTTTGTAGCGACCAGACCTCAAACGGTCAAGTCTCTGTGCTTCAGTGTCATCCCTGGATCGGTAATGCTGACACACACAGTACTCGAAGGATTTATAACAGAGTAGCAATCACGCACTTATTACAACGAATGTCTCAAAAGAGAACTTATTACAATAAATATGGCTTAAGGCCATCTAACACGATAACAACGGAAGGCTTGGAAGATAAAGTGAGTCCATCAACTCCAACAGCATAGCTGAGTGCATGACAACGACCTATCGCACCTTTACTCGTCATCTGAAAAGTCTGCAACATAAAACGTAGCAGCCCGAAAACGGGTCAGCACATGGAATATGCTGGCAATATAACACAGTAGAGCAATGAATAGAAAAGGCTATCACTACATGCATATATGGCTGGTGGAGGCTCTATGGTTATATGATTTTGCGAAAAGACAATTTTTACCTACAACAAAGGAATAAATTTTATTTAACTATCATGGTAGTTGAAACATCATTGAGAGTGGTACCCCATCTCAATCCCAATTAAAGTTATTTATTAACCCAACAGATTAATTTAGAGTGATGAGATGCAATAGGAAAAACCAAGTACTAGATACTCAAGATGTCCATAACCGAGGACACGGCTAACCATGATTAGTTTATACGCTCTGCAGAGGTTTGCGCACTTTTCCCCACAAGACTCGATCGCCTCCGTTGGATTTCTCGCACTACAAGGTGTTTGAGAAACGGATGACCGAGACACAGTCTTTCAGAAGTATTAACTCTTTACTCCGGGTGGACAGTTACACCTACTTTCCCTCTACATCTGCTAGCCCACCACTGAAAGAGGTCACACAACATACTCAACTATGCCAGAGCCCATAATGGCTTGTGGCTGCACACGGAAGTTTCTAGCATGAATAATCTCACGATCCCTTTGAGCCTAGGTGACAGACCGTAGGATGATCACACGGATACCCCGGGATCTCCTAGGACAACACTGGATTCCCCAGGTGCCCAAACGAATAATCCACCTAGATGTGTATTAAAGTTGCCACCTTAAGTTGAACCATTAATTAACAACTCACATCTGTCATGGAATACTCACGAACTCAATCCACGTCTATGAGCATAGCATTGCAATATAAGCATAACGTAGAAGTAACTCCCAAGGGTTTGATAATAAAACAGGTAATAGGTTCTACCTCAATATCTACATCCCAAACCCACAAGTTAAGAGATCCTACTCATGCAATGTGTGAGGGTTGTATCTAATGCATAAAAACTAGGTAATAAAAGGGGTATGATCAAAGTGTTACTTGCCTTGATGACGATCCGCAAAACCTAGTGACTCGTAGTAGCACGCTTCGCACTCCGGGAATTCTGTCGCAAACAAACAATAGCATACATAAGCAATCAAGCAAAGATGCACGGGTAGAACTCAAATAAGAATATCTAACCAGAAATTTCAACTTAAGAACTCCGGTTTGCAAAAAGAATCAAATCAAACGGAGCAACGAAACTCAAACGGCGAAAGAAACAAGATCCGTTTACTAATCTGGACTAAAGTCAAATTTTACAGTACCAAAATCTTGTTCAAGTTGGTTAAACAGAAAGAGGGCTTCGAGACGAAGATCTAGGCGCTTCAATCGCCTGATTCCGATAAATGAGCGAAAAGATAAACTAGAACGAAAATCGGATCAGAAATCGCGATCGAAAATAATCGTGAAAAAATCCAAGAAAAGAAAAACTGACGTACACGCTAACGAACGTTCGCTGTCTGTGACTAACGGGTGAACGGCGTTCGTTTAAACGAACGAACGGACGAACGTCCGCAAAATAAATAAACCGACGGAAAAACCGATCCAAAGAAATAAACCGAAAATTAAAAAACGGATCTAGATCTAGGGTTTACCGAAATAAACCGAAAAAACGGCGGCGGCGGCAGTCAACTCCGGCGGCGGCGGCGTCCGACGGCGGCGACGGCGGCGGCGCGGGGCTCGAGGCAGCGTGGCTTGGGTTCGGCGGCGGCTGGGGTGGGCTAGGGCTGGCGGGGTCACGGGCTTATAAAGCCTGGGGCGAGGCGGAGTCCGGTCGCCCACGGCGGCCCAAGTCGGTTTGACTTTTTTTTAAAAATCCGCGCAGAAAATCAAGGGAAAGGAATACTAAACGGACTCCAAAAATCCGAAAATAAAATTTCCCCGTCCTCTAAAAATAAGTCGGACAAGGTGAACATTTATTTGGGCCTAAAATGCAATTTTGAAAAACGCATATTTTTCCTATGCAAATAAAATAGCAATAAAATCCAAATAAAAATATTTATTTGCATTTAACATTTTTCCTCCAATATTTCATTATTTTTGGGGAAGTCATATTATCCCCTCTCATATATTTTGATAGGAAATATTTTTGGTGAGAAAAATAATTAAAACAAATAATCCTCGTTTTGATATTTGATAAAAAAATTCAAATATGAAAACGGTGAAATCCCCAACTCTCTCCGTAGGTCCTTGAGTTGCTTAGAATTTCAAGGATCGCAAAACGAAATGCAATAAAATATGATATGCATGAATGACCTATGTATAACATTCCAAATTGAAAATTTGGGATGTTACAAGTTTGATGCTCTCACATAATCTATTATTGACACTATATTCCTATCAACTACCATATCCTAAAGGTTAAAACAGGTACATAATCATCTTCTCTGTTTTGCATAGTGCACTACCAACCACTATACGATGATGCACATTAAACTATTGATACGAGTTCTATGTAAACCCGTGGCATAAATTTGATTTTCATATTGTTTGAAATTGTGTCAATAAAGATTTTTTTAACAATATTGTTTGCTGATGTTGTCGGATGTGTGTATGAAAGATGCTTTCTTTTCCTCCCGTTGCAACGCACGGGCATGTTTTGCTAGTGTATAAAAAAGGCCAAACGAACCCGGAATAATTCCGAAATTTAACAGGGCACTCATATAGTTCTATGTTGCCTCTGTAAAGAAAATCAGGGGGAGACAGCGTATATCGTTTCGCATACAAAGGTGACACGTCCCCTCTCAGAACCACTAGGCTTGTTGAGAGAATCTCCGGTTTGCAAGAAGCTTATACCCAAACTTGTCCCAATTCGGCAAAAAATTATACATATGAAAACAGGGTTTGGATTATCCCGAACATCTCGCTACCTAGACCAATGTACTGTGATTTGAATTCAACATAAAATGGATACAAATATTTGAATTGGAGATCGTATGGTACATGTAGTTCATAGTGAAATATGATTACTGCTATATGCATGTTTTCTGTTATCAAGATAATATTTAAATGATGGTATAACTTGACAACAATTGTATTCAAATAAGGAAAATTGATTCAAATTTAGTCCATATGGTAGACAATAATATATAGGTTCAGGGTGGAGTAAAATATTCATATAAGATGGAAAATCAGAATGTAGGACTACATCCATTATAAACCGCAAGGTCACCTAACCATATATTCGAATTCAACATAACGTGCATTCAAAAATTGAAATTCGAGATCCTAGCATTTTTAACCATATAAAAAGGAACATGACTCTTGCTTCTGGTGGGAATTGATTTGTTTTTTGTCGTTGTTGAGGGAAGTGCGAATTGATTTGGTACTGTACAGGGTAATCTTGTTCTCCCGATTTTTTTACATTTTTCTTGCAGTTTTTTCAATGGCATTTATAGCAATATAGTAAAAGGGGACATGACTCTCTTTTGTCTTGTATGAATTGTTTTTTTGTACACGTTAAGTTTGTTCTCCCGAACATGGAATCCACGCCTTGTTATCCCAAAATTTTCAAGCTCGAGTATCTTTTGTCTCTTCAGCTGTGAAACTCCCGCCTCTTCAACCCATGCCGCGCCTTGTTATCCCGAAATTTCGACACGCGCGAAAACTCCCTCCTCATCCGAAATCGGTCCCGTAGCCCAGACACGCGAAATCCCCCTACTACCCCTCAGCCGGAAATCCCGCCTCGACATCGCGTGGTCAAAACCGATGGGGGTACGTTCGTAACTTACCCTACATTTTGGATAAGCGCGTCCCTAAGCCATGGCTCCCCCTACCTTCCCCTTCGCCCCCATTCGTACACCAAGGCCGCCAAAACCCGCGAAACCCCACACTCCTCCGTCGGCCTCCCGACCGCTGCCCAGCCAGAGACTCTTCCCCGACGACGTCGTCCACCGCAACAGCTCGCCGTCCCTCATCCACCGCACCGGATGAGGATCCGTCGTTGATCTCGTCTTCCCGCCGGATCAGCCACCCTGTCCTCCACCTCCAAGTAGCTGCCCCGATGTTCGCCTTGTCTATTGCGCCACCTCTATCCCCACAACGCCGTCTTGACCTGCCCCACCGGAACCGCAACACCCTCACCAATTCCTCCAATGAAGCTGAGGCCTATTCGGCGCCACCAAGGAGGTTTTGCACTCACCGCCGCATTTTATCTTTTATTCGATCTCACTGGGCTGCCGGTGCTTGATACCTAGCAGCCATGGCGGGTCTCCGTCGACGGCGCCGTCGCCAGCCACTTCATCCATGGCGTCTCTCCCCCATGTCGTTGCTTCCTCGGCGGCAACTTCCACACGGGGACTAGCTGCAACTGCTCTGGCTCTCACTCGCGTGGTTGCTGCTACTGCTCCAGCTCTCGCTCGCGCTGCGGCTCTATTCTTGCTGTCGGTCGCGCTGCTGCACTGCTCTTTCTTTCGTCCGTGCTGCTGCCCTGCTCTGCTATTGTTGTTGGTCATGCTGCTGCTCCACTCTTGCTCTCATTCGTGTTGCTGATCTGCTCTTGCTCTCGCTCACGCTGCTGTTGCTGCTGCACGACCTCCGGCAGCTACAGGAGTTGCTACTTTAGCACTCGCTCGCGGTGCTGCTGCACGACTTGCTCTCTGCTAGTGTGTTCCCTGATCGAGGGGCTGCTGATTTAGATCACTGCTTCTTTGCTACTAGTGCTCGAACGCCCTAAACTTCTATTGCAATGCTCTGCTACTAGTTCAATCAGTTTTGACAGTAAAATTCAGTTTCGACTGTAAAGTTCAGTTTCTTCAGTTAAGTTCAGAGTGAACAGTATTTACAGCATCTGTCGGAGCGGCCGTGGCGCGGCTGATGCGTTTTACATCTAGCACTTTTTGGTGATGTATTTTACATCATCTATTGCAGATGATATTAGAGTCCCACTTCAGATTAACGTTGTCTGTCTTGTCCGGCTTCAGCCTCGCCGCCGCACACCTCACCGGAGCTGCTCCAACGATGGAACCGTCCATCACAGTGGAGTAGTACCCACGGCGCCGTTTCCAGAGGCCTTAGATGTTCTTCCCCGCCTCCGACAGTCACACTAGCATCACCATCCTCCACGTCCAACATAATGGTGCTGAGGTCAACAAGGCTATGCCAAAGGGGTTGTACACTCCTCGCATCACTTCGTTACTCTGCATTCATGTCCATCCCTTAGGGATCCTTTGCTATGGAACTACTATGGTACTACTATTCGTGCATTTGGTTAGGAGTGGAGCAAAGCAAAATTGGAGGATTTTTTCCTTTGGTGTCTCTTTCAAAGAAATAACGTAGGAACTTTAATATCCACTTGGTCGTTCTTTTCAAATTAATATGCATAAAGAACAGGACTAATTGCATTACTAGCATAATAAGATTCTTATTTTTTTCATTTTTCACATGGTTTGACTTTAATTTGACCATGTTTCTCCATTCCTGTGTTCTTCCAATTCATGTGAACCAAACACCCAGGTTGACAGAAATCCTATGTTTGCAAATGCTCTGTTTTGCACGTGCATTCCTATCCTATTCCTGTGTTTTTCCTGTCCCTACATTTATAGAATCCTCCAATTCCAAGAAGCCCTTACAAATTTACTTCATTTTTAGATAGACGTCAAAGAAAACTCTATGTGTTATGTCCTGCTCCTGCCGTGCCGTCATCCACCCCACCTGAGTTGCACCATCGACGGAAGCGTTCACTGTAGCAGAGATTCCCCCTGCAGACTTTCTTTCGCCGCCTCAGATCATCTTCCTCGTTGCCACCAGCCACGCCAACAGCATTACCATCATCGACTGAGCAGATGAACCTGAGGACTACACAGTTCCGGAAGAGAGGTCGCACTCTTTCATGTGTGCTTACGTTATACATCGGTTATTATTACATGCTACTTTATCGTTCAAACTTGAGTTTTAAAATGCCCGTGGGGCACATATCGAGGCAGCAACGAATAGTATCTGTCTACTATTTGGTTCATCTGGGGTCTTCTATGTGGTTCTTGTTACGTGGGCAACAAACAGTAGATGATCCATTGTCTATCTTTTTAAACTGAAGCTATAATCTACCCTGCTATCATTAGTTTTCGATCTATCCACTCGTTTGCTACCATCAGTCTTGATTTCTGCATGCACCCCTTAGGCCTTACATAATCTAACTATGTTTTTTATCATGCATGTCAGTTATTGTACACAATCGTACTGAACATGTAGAGAAAAAGAGAAGACCGTTGCGTGGGAATACAATGTCATGCAGACGCCGCTCCATGGTGGGCGAAGTGGGCCCCCTCCCGCAATTCTAGATTGTATTCCAGAGGAAGATAATTGTTCAGAGGAGGATTCAGAGGGAGCCGACCACTCCTATTTACCCCCTGAGGTGTTTGCTCGAACCTAGCATGCTGATGCTGGTCATATTATGCATATGGAGCCTCGCATTGCTTACATTATACATCTTATATTTCATCAGCTTAGTTTAGATTTGCTTTGTGTGAATGCCACCTGTTTGGTTTCTATATCATACTCCCACCGTTCCTAAATATTTGTCTTTTTAGAGATTTGAACAAGTGACTACATACGGAGCAAAATGAGTGAATCTACACTCTAAAATATGTCTATATACATCCGTATGTGGTAGTCCATTTGAAATCTCTAAAAAGACAAATATTTAGGAAGATAGGGAGTATATGGGAATTATGCAATGCCATCTTCTTTAGCCAGGCATCATATACGTGAATCATGCAATGTCGTCCTATTTAGCCAGTCATCGTATATGTGAATTGTATCGTGCCATATTTTTTTCATAATGTATTCCATTTGTCAACAATGTATATACATTCATCTACTCTTCCTGTGCATCAACCATTTGAGACGGTCATGGGAAAATCTGGAGTGAAAACAAGGTCTTCTGAGCAGTCAGTGCTACCTGTCGATGTAGTGCCATATACTACCTGTCGTATGCCATGTTTTTCAGCCAGTTATCATATATGTGAATTATGCACCGCCATGTAGCCAGGCATTGATACGTCTCCATCGTATCTACTTTTCCAAACACTTTTGCCCATGTTTTGGACTCTAACTTGCATGATTTGAATGGAACTAACCCGGACTGACGCTGTTTTCAGCAGAATTGCCATGGTGTTATTTTTGTGCAGAAATAAAAGTTCTCGGAATGACCTGAAACTTCACGAAGAATATTTTTGGAATATATAAAAAATACTGGTGAAAGAATCAAGACCAGGGGGCCCACACGCAGTCCACGAGGGCGGGGGCGCGCCTACCCCCCCTGGGCGTGCCCCCTATCTCGTGGGCCCCCTGAGGCTCCACCGAACTCAACTTCAACTCTATATATTCACGTTCGGGGAGAAAAAAATCAGAGAGAAGGATTCATTGCGTTTTATGATACGGAGCCGCCGCCAAGCCCTAATCTCTCTCAGGAGGGCTGATCTGGAGTCCGTTCGGGGCTCCGGAGAGGGGAATCCGTCGCTGTCGTCATCATCAACCTTCCTCCATCACAAATTTCATGATTCTCACCACCGTGCGTGAGTAATTCCATCATAGGCTTGCTGGACGGTGATGGGTTGGATGAGATTTATCTTGTAATCAAGTTAGTTTTGTTACGGTTTAATCCCGAGTATCCATTATATTCTGAGATTGATGTTGCTATGACTTTGCTATGCTTAATGCTTGTCACTAGGGCCCGAGTGCCATGAGTTCAGATCTGAACCTATTATGTTTTCATGAATATATGTGAGTTCTTGATCCTATCTTGCAAGTCAATAGTCACCTACTATGTGTTACGATCCGGTAACCCCGAAGTGACAATAATCGGGACCACTCCCGGTGATGACCGTAATTTGAGGAGTTAATGTATTCACTATGTGTTAATGCTTTGGTCTGGTACTCTATTAAAAGGAGGCCTTAATATCCCTTAGTTTTCGATAGGACCCCGCTGCCACGGGGGGGTAGGACAAAAGATGTCATGCAAGTTCTTTTCCATAAGCATGTATGACTATATTCGAAATACATGCCTACATTACATTGATGAACTAGAGCTAGTTCTGTGTCACCCTATGCTATAACTGTTGCATGAGGAATTGCATCCGACATAATTATCCATCACTGATCCAATGCCTACGAGCTTTCACATATTGATCTTTGCTTAGTTACTTTTCCATTGCCACTGTTACAATTACTACAAAACTGGTACTGTTACTTTTGCCACTGCTACCGTTACTTCCACACTACTTTGCTACTAAATACTTTGTTGTAGATATTAAGTCTTCCACGTGTGGTTGAATCGTAAACTCAACTGCTAATACTTGAGAATATTCTTTGGCTCCCCTTGTGTCGAATCAATAAATTTGGTTTGAATGCTCTACCCTCGAAAACTGTTGCGATCCCCTATACTTATGGGTTATCAAGACTATTTTCTGGCGCCGTTGCCGGGGAGCATAGCTCTATTCTTTGAGTCACTTGGGATTTATATCTGCTGATCACTATGAGGAACTTGAAAGATGAAAAAACCAAGATTTATCCCTCAACTACGTGGGGAGGTAAGAATCTGCCATCTAGCTCTGCACTTGATTCACCTTCTGTTATGAGTAAACTTGCGACACCTAAACCTGCTTCTGCTATTGATTCTGATATGTCGCATGTTATTGATGATGCCACTTCTGCTTTGCATGATACTTATGATGAAACTACTTCTATGCTTGATAATATTGTGTCATTAGGTGAATTTCTTGATGAACAACTTGCTAGGGCTAGAGAGAATGAAATTATTGAAACTGATAATATTGATGAAAGTGATGATGAAGATTCTCCCCCTAGATATGAATTGCGTGTTGTGCCTGAGGGTTATGTTATGGATTAAGAAACTGTTAGAGATTTTCTTGACTGCAATGATAGATATGATCTTAAGAAATTATTAGCTAAGCTGAAACAAAAGTCTTTGAATTCTAGAATGAAATATAACCCTGCTTTTGCTACTTCACCTATCTGTATTTCTGATAAGGATTACGATTTCTCTGTTGATCCTGAGTTAATTACTTTGGTTGAATCTGATCCTTTCTATGGCCATGAATCTGAAACTGTTGTGGCACATCTTACTAAATTAAATGATATAGCCACCCTATTCACTCATGAGGAAAAAATTCGTTACTACTATATCCTTAAGCTATTTCCGTTCTCATTAAAGGGTGATGCTAAAACATGGTTTAATTCTCTTGATCCTGGTTGTGTGCGTAGTCCCCAGGATATGATTTATTACTTCTCTGCTAAATATTTCCCTGCTCATAAGAAACAAGCCGCCTTAAGGGAAATATATAATTTTGTGCAAATTGAAGAAGAGAGTCTCCCACAAGCTTGGGGAGGCTTCTCCACTTACTTAATGCTTTGCCTGATCATCCTCTTAAGAAAAATGAAATACTTGATATCTTTTATAATGGACTAACCGATGCTTCCAGAGACCACCTGGATAGTTGTGCTGGTTGTGTTATCAGGGAGAGAACTGTTGATCAAGCTGAATTGCTATTGAATAATATGTTGAGTAATGAGAATAATTGGACACTTCCTAAACCAACGCCAAAGCCAACTCCGAAGAAAAGGGGTATCCTATTTCTCAGTCCTAAAGATATGCAAGAGGCAAAGAAATCTATGAAAGAAAAAGGTATTAAAGCTGAAGATGTTAAGAATTTACCACCTATTGAAGAAATACATGGTCTTGATAACCCGACACAGGTAGTAATGGTAAATTCTCTCTATAGATTCGATAAAGCTGAAATCCCGTCTACTAAGTTTGCTAGCCAATGCTTGGATGAGTTTGATGACTTTATGGTTAAACAAGAAAACTTCAATGCTTATGTTGGTAGACAATTGAAACGGAATGCTTATATGATTGAACACTTGAGTGATTATATGTCTAGAGTTAAAGGTGAACTTAAACTTATTAGTAAACATGCTTCTATGGCTACCACTCAAGTAGAACAAGTGCTTAAAGATCAAAATGATTTGCTCAATGAATTAAATAATAAGAAAAATGATAATGATGTTATAGTTATGACTAGAGGGGGTAAAATGACTCAGGAACCTTTGTATCCTGAGGGCCACCCTAAGAGAGTTGAGCGAGATTCTCAGAGAACTAATGTTGATGCACCTAGTCCTTCTAAGAGGAAGAAAAAGAAAAATGATAGGACTTTACATGCTTCTAGTGAACCTATTGTTGACACACCGGAGAATCCCAATGATATTTCTATCTCCGATGCTGAAACACAATCTGGTGATGAACATGAACCTAGTGATAATGTTAATGATGATGTTCATGTTGATGCTCAACCTAGCAATGACAATGATGTAGAGATTGAACCTACTGTTGATCTTGATAACCCACAATCAAAGAATCAACGTTATGATAAGAGAGACTTCGTTGCTAGGAAGCACGGTAAAGAAAGAGAACCATGGGTCTAGAAACCCATGCCTTCTCCTCCTAAACCATCCAAGAAAAAGGATGATGAGGATTTTGAGCGCTTTGCTGAAATGATTAGACCTATCTTCTTGCGTATGTGTTTGACCGATATGCTTAAAATGAATCCTTATGCTAAGTATATGAAAGATATTGTTACAAATAAAAGAAAGATACCGGAAGCCGAAATTTCCACCATGCTTGCTAATTATACTTTTAAGGGTGGAATACCAAAGAAACTAGGAGATCCAGGAGTACCAACTATACCATGCTCTATTAAAAGAAACTATGTTAAAACTGCTTTATGTGATCTTGGAGCCGGTGTTAGTGTTATGCCTCTCTCTTTATATCGTAGACTTGACTTGAATAAGTTGACACCTACTGAAATATCTTTGCAAATGGCCAACAAATCAACTGCTATACCTGTCGGTATTTGTGAGGATGTGCCTGTTGTGGTTGCTAACGTTACTATTTTAACAAACTTTGTTATTCTTGATATTCCCGAGGACGATAGTATGTCGATTATCCTTGGTAGACCCTTTTTGAATACTACAGGGGCTATTATTGATTGCAACAAAGGCAATGTCACTTTTCATGTTAATGGTAATGAGCATATGGTACACTATCCGAGGAAACAACCTCAAGTCCACAGTATCAATTCTATTGGAAAAATTCCAACAATTACTATTGGAGGTTTTGAATTTCCTCTTCCTACTGTCAAGAAGAAATATGATATTCTTATTATTGGGGACGTGCATATCCCCGTTGAGGTAACCTAGTGCTATTCGAAAATTCTCCGGTTTCATGTGATTCGGAATGAGTTTGTTAACAAGACTTGATCAACCTTGTTAGTGGATTCCTTTGATGAGCATGAGATGGATGCAGTTAGAAAGCACAACTCTCTGTACCCTCTTTTTACTTTCTGTTATTTAGATTAAATAAAGAAAAAATAGTATTTTCTGTCTGTTTTCTGAATTATCCATGCAATAAAAAAATACCTCGAAAATAAAAGTTCTCCAAATGCCCTGAAATTGAAATATGATTTTTTTGTGGAATATTTAAGAATATCTGGCACTGAGAACACACCAGAGGGGGCACCCACATGGCCACGAGGGTCCAGGGCGCATCCCCTGCCTCGTGGGCCCCACGTGCCCCCCCCCCACTTATTCCTGCACCCACACACTTCGTCTTCCTCCAGAAAAAATCCCCACACAGCTCAAACTCGTGTTCTAGCTCGTTTCGCTGCGATTTTCGATCTCCTTGCTCAAAGCCCCACTCACAAAACTACTTTGGGGGATTGTTCTTCGATATGTGACTCCTCCAATGGTCCAATTAGTTTTTGTTCTAGTGCTTTATTTATTGCAAATTTTTGCTGCTTAGGTGACGCTTTTCTTGAGCTTGCATGTCAAATTTATATGGTCCCAAGTAGTTCTAATGCATGATATAGTCTCTAGGCACTTGTGGGACTAGTTGTTATCAATTTTGTTGAGTTTGGTTCACTTTTATTTTGAGTCACTAAAAATTTCAGAAATTTTTCAAAGGAAGAAATATGTTTAGGAAAATGTACCAAGGTGGTTCCTCAAAGAAGCAAGGACCCAGGCTCGCGATACGTGAGTCGGACTATGAACTACCAAGAGAAGCTCAAGTGCGGCCTTGTGAATGGCCGTCAGAAGATTTTATGGTCCAAGCAGGCGTTAAGGAGAAATTTGACGCATATGTGCGTAATGATGAACTTGAGGGCTTCGTGTTAGATAAGTGCCCCCAATATTACTACCTAACTGATTCCTTTGTGAGAAGGTTTAAATTTACATCATCACGCAATTCTCACACTGTCCTATTTGATCTTTATGATAAATCTTATACCATGGACTTAGAAGATTTTAATATTGCTTGCAAACTCCCGCATTGGGGTAATGCTAGTGAGCCTCACAAATCTGAATATAAAGACTTTCTTGCTAGTATAACTGTGGGGGAATCTAGGGAAATCACGCAAGCTACCATAGGGAGCATCCATTTTCCTGCCATACATTATTTTGCTCTCTTTATAGGTAGATGTATTAACGATAAAGATGAAGCCTGTCACATGTGCGTTCCAGATCTTCGTGTCCTCAAGAGTGCAGTATTAGGAGATAAACAATATAACTTGGGGGCTATCGTTGCACGAAGGTTGCATCATAACAGTATAAGTGGAGATTTGTTTGGTGGAATTTATGCAACCCGTTCAGCTAATTATCTTGAGGTACCCATACATGAAAATGATATGGAGTTGCCTCCTGCTTATCTAGATTTTAATGCTATGGTTCGCCATCAGTTTATTGAGAGGAATGAACAGGCTCTCCAGTACCGACTAATCTTTGACAGACGTCGCGCTGTCCATATTGCTCTCCCTGCTCCTACTTTCTTTGACTTTAAGGCAAAGGGGAGATATGTCATAACCAGGGAGGAGGCAAACGAGTACGAGAGGAGGGCGGAAGCAGCTCGCCTCCAAGCTGCAGCTCGTGAGGCAGTAGCGGCTGCATCTCAGTACGACCCCAGTTACAACTTCGGATATCCGCCAGGCCATCCATGGCATAGACCAACTTAGGCCAAAAGTTTAAGCTTGGGGGAGTATGTATTTCTCACTGACATTACATTCATGTTCACACACTCATGCGAGTTGTCGGTGCTCATACTTTTTCATTATACTATCCATGCTAGTTTATTTTCTATTTTAAGCCTTCTTCTTGTGTGTTTGAAAAACCTTAAGAAAAACCAAAAAATTAGTTGTAGCTTTTAGCTAGTTTACTTTCCATGCCTGTAGTAGTAGTAATTAGAAGAAAACCCAAAAAGATTTCTTGTTCTTCTTTTCCTTGTTGGGAGCTTTCCCGTGTAAATAGTTTTATTTCTTTTCTTTTCTTTGGGGTCGAGAGGAGAAGACCATGATGAAAACGTTGAGTGGCTCTCATATGCATTATTTGTTGATTTAACCAAGAGCCCATATTACCTTGTCTTCTCCTGTGTATTAAATGCTTGCAGATTCCAGCTTAGTCCAATGCACATGCACTATTATTATTATCCACACCGTTTGGTCGTGCAAGTGAAAGGCAATAATGACGACATATGATGGACTAATTGAGATGAGAGAAGCTGGTATGAACTCGACCTATCTTGTTTTTGTAAATATGATTAGTTCATCGTTCCTGATTCAGCCTATTATGAATGAACATATTTGCAATGACAATTAGAGATTATAGTTGCTCATGCCATGCTTAATTAGCTAGGAGTTTATAATGGTTTACCTTGCGTGCCAACATGCTATCAAAATGGTTGTGATGTGGTATGATAGGGTGGTATCCTCCTTTGAACGATTCGAGTGGCTTGACTTGGCACATGTTCACGCATGTAGTTGAAACAAAATCAACATAGCCTCCACGATATTTATGTTCATGGTGAATTATATCCTACTCATGCTTGCACTCAGTGTTGATTAATTTTAATGCATGTTCATGACTGTTGTCGCTCTCTAGTTGGTCGCTTCCCAGTCTTTTCTAGCCTTCACTTGTACTAAGCGGGAATACTGCTTGTGCATCCACTTCCATAAACCCCAAAGTTATTCCATATGAGTCCACCATACCTTCCTATATGCGGTATCTACCTGCCGTTCCAAGTAAATTTGTATGTGCCAAACTCTAAACCTTCAAATGAAATTCTGTTTTGTATGCTCGAATAGCTCATGTATCAACTAGGGCTGTCTGTATCTTCCATGCTAGGCGGGTTATTCTCAAGAGGAGTGGACTCCGCTCCTCACTCACGAGAAAATGGCTGGTCACCGGGATGCCCAGTCCCATGCTCAAACCAAATCAAAATAATTGCAAACAAAACTCCCCCAGGACTGTTGTTAGTTGGAGGCACCCGTTGTTTCGGGCAAGCCATGGATTGATGCTTGTTGGTGGTGGGGGAGTATAAACTTTACCATTCTGTTTGGGAACCGCCTATAATGTGTGTAGCATGGAAGATATCGAGATCTCTCGGTTGTTATGTTGACAATGAAAGTATGCCACTCAAAATATTATTTATCTCTATTTCAAAAATCGAGCTCTGGCACCTCTACAAATCCCTGCTTCCCTCTACGAAGGGCCTATCTATTTACTTTTATGTTGAGTCATCATCCTCTTATTAAAAAGCACCAGTTGGAGAGCACCGCTATCATTTGCATGCATTACTATTAGTTTATATTGAGTATGACTATGATTGGATCTCTTTTACCATGAATTACAATGTCTAGTCGGTCCTTGATCTTCAAAGGTGCTCTGCATTTATGTTTTGCGGTCTCAGAAAGGGGTAGCGAGATACCATCTTGTTATATGATATTATGATTGTTTTGAGAAAGTGTTGTCATCCGAGATTTATTATTATTGCTCGCTAGTTGATTATGCCATTGATATGAGTAAACATGAGACCTAAGTGTTATTATGAATATGGTTAGTTCATAATCTTTGCTGAAAACTTGAATGCTGACTTTACATATTTACAACAACAAGAGCAAACAGAGTTTGTAAAAGTTTTTCTTTATCAATTTCAGTTTGTCAGCTGAATTGCTTGAGGACAAGCAAAGGTTTAAGCTTGGGGAGTTGATACGTCTCCATCGTATCTACTTTTCCAAACACTTTTGCCCTTGTTTTGGACTCTAATTTGCATGATTTGAATGGAACTAACCCAGACTGACGTTGTTTTCAGCAGAATTGCCATGGTGTTATTTTTGTGCAGAAATAAAAGTTCTCGGAATGACCTCAAACTTCACGGAGAATATTTTTGGAATATATAAAAAATACTGGCGAAAGAATCAAGACCAGGGGGCCCACACCCTGTCCACGAGGGCGGGGGCGCGCCTACCCCCTGGGCGTGCCCCCTGTCTCATGGGCCCCCTGAGGCTCCACCGACCTCAACTCCAACTCTATATATTTACGTTCGGGGAGAAAAAATCAGAGAGAAGGATTCATTGCGTTTTACGATACGGAGCCGCCGCCAAGCCCTAATCTCTCTCGGGAGGGCTGATCTAGAGTCCGTTCGGGGCTCCGGAGAGGGGAATCCATCGTCGTCGTCATCATCAACCTTCCTCCATCACAAATTTCATGATGCTCACCGCCGTGCGTGAGTAATTCCATCGTAGGCTTGCTGGACGGTGATGGGTTGGATGAGATTTATCTTGTAATCAAGTTAGTTTTGTTAGGGTTTGATCCCGAGTATCCATTATTTTCTGAGATTGATGTTGCTATGACTTTGCTATGCTTAATGCTTGTCACTAGGGCCCGAGTGCCATGAGTTCAGATCTGAACCTATTATGTTTTCATGAATATACGTGAGTTCTTGATCCTATCTTGCAAGTCAATCGTCACCTACTATGTGTTATGATCCGGTAACCCCGAAATGACAATAATCGGGACCACTCCCGGTGATGACCGTAATTTGAGGAGTTAATGTATTCACTATGTGTTAATGCTTTGGTCCGGTACTCTATTAAAAGGAGGCCTTAATATCCCTTAGTTTCTGATAGGACCCCGCTGCCACAGGAGGGTAGGACAAAAGATGTCATGCAAGTTCTTTTCCATAAGCACGTATGACTATATTCGGAATACATGCCTACATTACATTGATGAACTGGAGCTAGTTCTGTGTCACCCTATGTTATAACTGTTGCATGAGGAATCGCATCCGACATAATTATCCATCACTGATCCAATGCCTACGAGCTTTTCACATATTGATCTTTGCTTAGTTACTTTTCCGTTGCCACTGTTACAATTACTACAAAACTAGTACTCTTACTTTTGCCACTACTACCGTTACTTCCATACTACTTTGCTACTAAATACTTTGCTGTAGATATTAAGTCTTCCACGTGTGGTTGAATTGACAACTCAACTGCTAATACTTGAGAATATTCTTTGGCTCCCCTTGTGTCGAATCAATAAATTTGGGTTGAGTACTCTACCCTCGAAAACTGTTGCGATCCCCTATACTTCTGGGTTATCAGGCATCATATATGTGAATTATCGCATGCCATCTTTTTTTCATTACGTATTCCATTTGTCAACAATCTGTGTATATTGAACTACTCTTCATGTGTATCAGCCATTTGAGCCGGTTATGTAAAAATCAGGAGTGAAAACAAGGTCTTCAGAGTAGGCAATGGTACCTGTTGAAGCATATATCTCGATGGTTACAGGTAGCTCCTCAGAGGAGGATTCAGAGACAGATGACCAGTCCTATATCCCACCAGAGGTGTATGCTCTAAGTTGCAATGTTTATATTTCTCATATCATGCATATGGTGTCTTTCATTGTTTAGTTTAGACATCATATGCACAATATGAATTCCATCTGCTTAGTTTAGAGATCATACATGCGAGTGTCAGCTGCTTAGTATATGAGTCAATTATGTCAATTATATCATGCCATCCTGTATACTTAGACAACATGTATGTGAATTATTTCATCCCAACCTATTTTAGAAAGACATCATATAGTTTTGTCATGTCATCCTGTTTAGATACTCATCATATGTTGAATTACGCCATTATATCCTGTTAAGTTATCCATCATATATCTGAAACTGTGTCATGCTATCCTGTTTAGTTAGCCATCATATATGTGAAATTGTGTCATGCTGTCATGTTTGGTTAGACAACATATATGTGAATTACCACATCTGTCTATCATAGAATGTCTATACGTTTAGTTACTTTTCTTGTTTATCAGCCATTTGAATTGGAGGGGGTGATGACAGTATCTAAGGGAGCAAAAACCCGTTCTTCACAAAAGACGGTGCTACCCGTCGATGCAGATAGAACCATGGTTGTACCGGCCCACGAACTAGCCCCACCACACATAATCGAGACTCTTCCAGATTGCACACTTACACCATTGGACAGAGAACCAGCTACAACCCATCTAACCCCAACCCCGGCGGATAGTAACCCATTGTAGTTGACACAGCACCATGTCCACCACAGAGTACCCCCACACGAGCAGCTTGTAAAGCAACTGCAGTGCCCAAAGCACGAAGACCACCACAGCGAACCCAAACTCCACGTTTAAAGCAGAAGAGCAATTGTTCTCAGGTCCGATTCCGTAGCTATGGTCCATACTCCTTTGCTGTTGCATCACTGTATTTACTCATACCAACTACTTTCGAATTTGAAGGATCCAACTGAAACTCCAATGGCACAACATGTATGTTTTAAACCTATTTCTTTAACTGGATTGCTGTTCTAACTTCTTGCTCTATGTTGATTTTAGTTTCAGTTGTATAAACAGCTATGTTCTCATGTGATGCACATTACAAGTGTTGCCAATGCTGTGTAGTTTCTCACACTTATATTCTGTCTATGTTGTTGTGTCTTAAAAATATATGATTTGAACTGTGTCTCTATCTTGATTTGGCAACATAAACTAGAATGATATGGACAATATAGTGACCATAGTACATAGATATATGTTTGTTTCATGTTCTTATCATGTCCACCTTACTACTGAACCGGTTTACCAAAATGAGTTTCGTATACTACATGCTAAACTTGTGATGTGTCTGCTTGTTTCTCTTGTAGAATGCGAACAAAATATTGGAGAAGAGCACCCCACTATGCAATGGTAGAGAAAGTAATGCAGATAAGGTTCAAGATAGTGAGACAACCCTGTTGGTCTCCAAGAAAGGTGATAAAAATGATCTTGTAGACAGTGAGACAACCCCACAGTCCTGCGTTGATGTAGTGTTCGAGTTACTGGCTAGTACCACTGGCACAAGCTCTTCGAACTCGCTGCCTGAATCACTTCGGCTTCTTCTGTCTCATCTAAAAGCTGAAAGGCATCAGTCAGTTGTGATGCGGCAAGAAGCCGAAGGACTGAGAAAGTCCCTGCAGAATTCAGATGCATACTTTCTGGTGCAACAGCAAGCGCTGGAGGATTTAAGCGCCAAACAAGAGAAAGTTAATAAGCTTGCTAAGCATCTTGCCAGCATTATGGGTACCCAGGATATTGTTTATTGAGCTCTTCTAAAGTGGTTTCAGTTCTGGACTTGTTTTGTTGCGGCGTTTATTTGCACTGGTCGCCAACTTTGACAACCAGTGTATTTGATATGTTGCTTTGTTCCTTATATTTGCACTGCTGGCGAACTTTGATGCCCAGTGGATGTAATATGTGTAATAGTCGTGATAGCCTAGCGTAAGTTGCTTGCTTATTTATTTCCTTGTTGTCTTGTTTATTTGTTTGCTTGTACTCAGTGCGGTTCTTTTTCCGCGGTTTGCTAGTGGCCGCAATAACCTTTTTTTTAAACTAGGCCACAATAACCATGGGCTACATATTTACTGTAGTGACCCTGGGACTTCTACGGGTCATAGAAACAACGAGCCTTCTATGGGCCGTACAAAAAATGGGCCTTCTACGGGGCGTAGCATTAATGGGCCTTCTACGAGTCGTATGAACGATTGGCCAAACATGGGCTATTAATGGACTGCATTATGGGCCGTAAACGGGCTAGAGTTGAAATCGTCCGTTCATGGGCCGACCGTAAAGGGCCGTCGTTAATCGGCCGTATTTGATGACACTATGAAAACGGCCCAACGGATTAATGGGCCACAAAAGGGCCGATTGTAACCACGGGCTGAATTTGGCCCACAAGCAGAAAAGGCCAGCAACAGGCCATAAGTAACCGAATGCTGGAAATGAGCCCAAGAATAAATGGGCCCTGAGAAGGCCGAAAGATAACATGGGCTGGAAATGGCCCAATGGAATAATGGGCCGTTAATGGGTATAAAGCGATATACTGTTCATTACGGGCCAGTTTCACCACGGGCCGTTAATGGGTCAAGAGTCACAAAGGGCCTCATATGGGCCGAAAGATGTCATGGGCCAAACATGGGCCGGAAGTTACAATGGGATGGAATCATATTGGACGGCCCAGATGACGCTACTGGGCCTAATTCAGATAGGCCGTAACGGGCCCTGGGTTAGCAGGCTCTAAATGGCCTATATGCGAACATGCTGTTAATAGGCTTTCCATGGGCCATCCCGCTACCTTTTGACCAAGTCAAACGGGCCGGCCTTTTCACAGGAATGGGCCTCTGTTGGGCTGTGCCACGTGTTGACATATCATAGGCGCCTTCGGTCCAATGAGTGGATGACATCTGTCCCAACGGTGAGTCGGCACGTGTTTCCTCCAGCCAATGATGATTTTACACGTGGAAAATCCCCATTGGTCCTGGCTGTTAACGGGTTATCGGATCCAAACCCGAACCCGATAGCTTAATGGCAACCCATTATGGTGGATGCCACGTGTTGGTTACCCTTGACGAAAGCCCTTCCATGATGCGCCATTTCTTGTCATGGAAGTGGACACTTACGTGATGATAATTTTGGTATTGTAGTGGAGCACTTCTACGACAGCATAGGTATGGCTATCTTGATTCTGTCATAAAATTGTCATGGATGTACATGCATGATAAAAAATGTGGCCTACTGTGACAAACACGTGTCATCACGGAAGTGTATTTTTTTGTAGTGATATGTGCTCGTGCTGAAACCCCAACTAGTTTAGTTGAGGGAAAATCATTAGATGAGCATGCTCATTTTGCGTGTCATCGTTTGTTTGAAAAGGGGAAGCTCTTATGGAATCAAATAAATCGTTTGTTATGCTATGCTTGGAATCTTTGTGAAATTTGTGATTTTACTTGTTGCTCTAAGAACCCTAAAAACACCTCCCCTATCTATGTGAGTTTAATGACAATGAAATCTTATCTTCTTATGCCAAGGAGGTTTATAGTTACTATAATATCAAACAAATTGAAGAATTTGTTGCTTTTAAGGGTGCTTATGAAGTTGCTTCTTTGATTGAAAAGTATGATATTACTCTCTACAAATCTCAAAATTTTGACATACTTAAATATTGCTATGAAAACTATGCTCATAATGCCTATGTTAAATAATTTATTGAGAGAATGTCCGCTGCTTTGGAAGAAAATAATGATATGCATGAAGCTATGGATAATTATGATTCCATTGATTTGATTGAATTATCCGCTAAAACATGATGCTTGCTATTCTTGTGGCCATGATACCAATATTAATGATGCTTATGGAGATGAACTTGCTATAGTTCCTTATGTTAAACATGAAATTATTGCTATTGCACCCACACTTGATAGGTCCTTGAATTAAAATCATGATTGCAATGATATTATTATAAATTATATTAATGTCAATTGTTTTAGTGATATGCAAAACCCCAAGCTTGAGGATGCTTGTTTTGTTATGTCCGCTACTTATTACAATGATCATGATTGGGGTGATGATGATTCTTATAATCTTGATAGTTTATTTAAGCCTCATGATGAATATGTTTGCAATAATATTAAAAGTGGGTTCGAAAGACTGTCAACTCTAGGTAAAAATAATCCCACATATTTGGAGAGTGTTCAATCTTATGAATTTTTTTATAAAGGTGGGCTTAGAGAGGTCATGACTTTATTTGATGATAATCCCATAATATTGGAAGAGTGTCAACTTTGCATGCATGTGGATCATGAAGAGAAAAATTTATATGATAGCTATATTGTTGAATTTGATTATGATCCTACATGTAATTATTATGAGAGAGGAAAATATGGTTGTAGAAATTTTCATGTTACTAAATTACCTCTCATTATGTTGAGATTACTATTGTTTCTTTCTTCTTCCTTGCATATGCTCGTTTTTGCTTGTCTTGATAAATCTTTTCCCTATAAAATGCCTATGTATAAGAAGTATGTTAGATTTAAACTTGTTTTTCACATGCTATATGGTGCTCTCTTTGTGCTTCAAAATTTTGTCTTTCATGTGAGCATCATTAAAATTATCAATGCCTATCTAGGGGCGTAAAATGATAGCGCTCGTTGGGAGGCAACCCAATGAATAAATTTTATTTTTACCTTTTTCTTCCTATTCTTGAGTTTTTGCACAATTATGCCTCTGTTATAATTGTGTTTTATGTTTAATTAAGTGTTTGAGCCAAGTAAAGCCTTTGGGATCATGTTGGGTGATAGTTGATTTAATCTTGTTGAAAAACAGAAACTTTTGCGTCCAGTGAAATAATTTTGAAAAATCATAGAAGCGCGATAAAATCCTGATTTTCTACACAATATTGATATACAAATTTCCTACATTGCCTAATTTTTCAGAATTTTTGGAGTTACAGAAGTATACGAAGTTTTCAGATTGCTACAGATTGTTCTGTTTTTGACATATTCTGTTTTCTTTGCGTTGTGTGCTTATTTTGATGAATCTATGGGTTGTATCAGGCGGTATGATCCATAGAAAGTTGGAATATAGTAGATATAATGCAATAATAAAATATGAATGGATTTGTAACAGTACTTAAAGTAGTGATTTGCTTTGTTATACTAACAGATCTCATGAAGGTTTTGTTGAGTTTTGTGTGGTTGAAGTTTTCAAGTTTTGGGTGAGATCACGATGGATGAAGGAATAAGGAGTAAGAAGAGCCTAAGCTTGGGGGTGCCCCATGGCATCCCAAGCCATTATCCAAAGATAAACAAGCAACTAAGCTTGGGGATGCCCCCGAGTGGCATCCCCTCTTTCTTCTAACGACCATCAGTATTTTACTTGGAGCTATATTTTTATTCGTCACATATCATGAGTTTTGCTTGGAGCTTCTTGTGTTATATGAGTCTTTGCTTGTTTTCCTTTTTAATTTGTGTCATCTATACTTGTTGAACACACCTATTAGGGAGAGTCAAAATTATGTTATGATTTGTTAGAATTGCTCTATGTGCTTCACTTAAATTCTTTGAGCTATGGAATTGCTCTAGTGCTTCACTTATATCTTTTTGAGCATGCTGTGCTTTATGTTTTTGAAGAAACTCTCTCATGCTTCACTTAGATTTATTTGAGAGTTAGTAATTTTGAAGAAATCCTCTCATGCTTCACTTATATTATTTTGAGAGAAGAAAAAATTTATGCTCATGTTCTTCACTTACATTTGTTTGAGCTATCAAAAGCAATATATGAAAATAGTCCCAAAGTGATAGATATTCAAGAGGGATATAATAAAATATTTCATGAAGATCATTGGACAAAACAAACTTGATTCTTTCTAATAGTTTTGCGATATGATGATATAATATGTGAGTCATGTTGATGAGTAATTGTGCTTTAAGTAAGAATATTGGTGTTAAGGTTTGTGATTCCCTATGCAAGCACGAAAGTCAATAGTTATGCAATGAAATTATATCCTACTTGTGGTGCACTATTCGGTGTTAGTTATGCTTAATGCTCGCTTATGAGATTTTTTGTTTCTTGGTTGGATGCTTCTCAATCTTTTTGCTAGCCTTCACTTGTACTAAGTAGGAATACTACTTGTGCATCCAAAATCCTAAAACTAGTTTTGCCATATGAGTCCACCATACCTACCTATATGCGGTTTTTCCGTGCCGTTCTAAGAAAATTTGTATGTGCCATCTCTAATGTTCAAAATAAATTTCCTTTTTGTGTGCTCGTGCCGCTCATGAAACGGTAGGGGGTGGCTAATATTTTTCCATGCTAGATGTGTTATTCTCAAGATGAGTGTTTATTCACTTGTCATTACACGAGAGTACGACAATGGTATTAGGGATGCCCAGTCCCGAAATGAAAAATGAATTTACTTTATGTTGTCAAATAATAAATTCCTTGGAAAGTGTTGGTATGGACAGTACCCGTGGACACAGTTAGACGTGGAATGTGAAAGTATGGTGGAAAAAGGAATAAACTTTATTTTCTGTTTGGGAACCGCCTATGATATATCTAGCATGAAAAGCATTGGGAACTACTCGATCATTTTCGTTGACAGGAAAAGCATGCCACCCAAAATGTTTTATCTCTATCTTTTTTGCTTTGAGCTCTGCCCCCTCCACAAATCCCTACTTCCCTCTGCGAAGGGCCTTTCTATTTACTTTATGCAAATTTTATTTTTATTTGAGTCTCCATCTTCTCTTATAAAGCACAAACTAAGGGGCACTATGATCGTACTTGAGCATTGGGTGTAGCTAATATGTGAGTGTGCTTCATGAATGGATCAATGATTGAGCATAATGGGCTAGGGATAACTTGCTTTAGTGTTGATATTTTGAAATACATAGTTGCTTGTTGATAGGCTTTAGTATTGAAATCTTCATGGCAAAACTAGAGTAATGCTTTGAAGCATATAAAAGTCTAAATGCCCATGCTACAAGAAAAGAAAATGTGATGAACGTGTTAGGCAGCATTCCACATCAAAAATTATGTTTTTATCATTAACCTACTCGAGGACGAGTAGGAATTAAGCTTGGGGATGTTGATAAGTCTCCAACGTATCTATAATTTTTTTTGTCACATGTTGTTATATTATCATTCTTGGATGTCTTACAATTATTTTATAGCAACTTTATATCATTTTTTGGGACTAACCTATTGACATAGTGCCCAATGCCAGTTCCTGTTTTTTCCTTGTTTTTTACTTTGCAGAAAATCAATACCAAACGGAGTCCAACGCAGCGAAACTTTTTGGAGATTTTTTTGGACCAGAAGACACATGATGGGCCAAGGAAGTACCAGAGGGGGCTTCGAGGGGAGCACAACCCACCTGGGCGCGCCTGGGGTCCCAGGTGCGCCCTGGTGGGTTGTGCCCACCTCGGCCGCCTCCCGCACTGCCTCTTTGCTCTATAAATACCCCAATATTCCAAAAACCCTAGGGGAGTAGACGAAACTCAAGTCCAGCCGCCACAAGTTCCAGAAACCACACATCCAATCTAGACACCATCACGGAGGGGTTCATCATCCTCATTGGTGCCTCTCCGATGATGCATGAGTAGTTCATTGTAGACCTTCGGGTCCATAGTTAATTAGTAGCTAGATGGCTTCCTCTCTCTCTTGTGATTCTCAAGATACTGGTCTCTTGGAGATCTATTTGATTTAACTCTTTTTGCGGTGTGTTTGTTGGGATCCGATGAACTTTGAGTTTATGATCAGATCTATTTTTAATCCATGAAAGTTATTTGAGTTTCTTTGATCTCTTATATGCATGATTACTTATAGCCTCATATTTCTTCGTCGAACCTTTGGTTTAGTTAGGCCAACTAGATCGATTTTCCTTGCCATGGGAAGAGGTGCTTTGTGATGGGTTCGATCTTACGGTGCTCAATCCTAGTGACAGAAGGGGACCTGACACGTATGTATCATTTCTATTAAGGATAACAAGATGGGGTCTATTCCTACATGAATAGATCTTGTCTACATCATGTCATCATTCTTATTGCAATACTCCGTTTCTCCATGAACTTAATACACTAGATGCATGCTGGATAGCGGTCGATGTGTGGAGTAATAGTAGTAGATGCAGGCAGGAGTCGGTCTACTAATCTTGGACGTGATGCCTATATAATGATCATTTCTTGGATATCGTCATGATTATTTGAAGTTATTGAAGGAAATATGCCCTAGAGGCAATAATAAAGTTGTTATTTTATATTTCCTTATATCATGATAAATGTTTATTATTCATGCTAGAATTTTATTAACCGGAAACTTGATACATGTGTGTATACATAGACATGTTGGAAATATGCCCTAGAGGCAATAATAAATGATTATTATTATATTTCTTTGTTCATGGTAATTGTCTATTATTCATGCTATAATTGTATTGTCCGGAAATCGTAATACATGTGTGAATACATAGACCACAACGTGTCCCTAGTAAGCCTCTAGTTGACTAACTCGTTGATCAACAGATAGTCATGGTTTCCTGACTATGGACATTGGATGTCATTGATAACGGGATCACATCATTAGGAGAATGATGTGATGGACAAGACCCAATCTTAAGCATAGCATAAAAGATCGTGTAGTTTCGTTTGCTAGAGCTTTTCCAATGTCAAGTATCTTTTCCTTAGACCATGAGATCGTGCAACTCCCGGATACCGTAGGAGTGCTTTGGGTGTGCCAAACGTCACAACGTAACTGGGTGACTATAAAGGTGCATTACGGGTATCTCCGAAAGTGTCTGTTGGGTTGGCACGGATCGAGACTGGGATTTGTCACTCCGTGTGACGGAGAGGTATCTCTGGGCCCACTCGGTAATGCATCATCATAATGAGCTCAATGTGACTAAGGCATTAGTCATGGGATCATGCATTGCGGTACGAGTAAAGAGACTTGCCGGTAACGAGATTGAACAAGGTATTGGGATACCGACGATCGAATCTCGGGCAAGTAACATACCGATTGACAAAGGGAATTACATATGGATTGATTGAATCCTCGACACCGTGGTTCATCCGATGAGATCATCGTGGAACATGTGGGAGCCAACATGGGTATCCATATCCCGCTGTTGGTTATTGACCGGAGAGGCGTCTCGGTCATGTTTGCATGTCTCCCGAACCCGTAGGGTCTACACACTTAAGGTTCGGTGACGCTAGGGTTGTAGAGATATATGTATGCGGAAACCCAAAAGTTGTTCGGAGTCCCGGATGAGATCCCGGACGTCACGAGAGGTTCCGGTGGTCCGGAGGTGAAGAAATATATATAGGAAGTCCAGTTTCGGCCATCGGGAAAGTTTCGGGGGTTACCGGTATTGTACCGGGACCGCCGGAAGGGTCCCGGGGGTCCACCGGGTGGGGCCACCTATCCCGGGGGGCCCCATGGGCTGAAAGTGGAAGGGAACCAGCCCTTAGTGGGCTGGGGCGCCCCCCTTGGGCCTCCCCCCATGCACCTAGGGTTGGGAACCCTAGGGGGAGCTTCCCCCTTGCCTTGGGGGGCAAGGCACCCCTTCCCCCCCACTTGGCCGCCGCCCCCCCCTTTGGATCTGATCTCCAGGGCCGGCGCCCCCCCAGGGGGCCTATATAAAGGTGGGGAGGGCAGCAGACAACAGCCTTGGGCGCCTCCCTCCTCCCCTGCAACACCTCTCTCTCTCTCGTAGAAGCTCGGCGTAGCCCTGCCGGAGAACCGCTACATCCACCACCACGCCGTCGTGCTGCTGGATCTCCATCAACCTCTCCTTCCCCCTTGCTGGATCAAGAAGTAGGAGACGTCGCTGCACCGAACGTGTGTTGAACGCGGAGGTGCCGTCCGTTCGGCACTCGGTCATCGGTGATTTGGATCACGGCGAGTACGACTCCGTCATCCACGTTCATTGGAACGCTTCCGCTCGCGATCTACAAGGGTATGTAGATGCACTCCTTTCCCCTCGTTGCTAATAGACTCCATAGATGCATCTTGGTGAGCGTAGGAAAATTTTAAATTATGCTACGATTCCCAACAGTGGCATCATGAGCCAGGCCTATGCGTAGTTACTATGCACGAGTAGAACACAAAGCAGCTGTGGGCGTTGAGTTTGCCAATTCTTCTTGCCGCTACTAGTCGTTTCTTGTTTCGGCGGCATTGTAGGATGAAGCGGCCCGGACCGACCTTACACGTACGCTTACGTGAGACAGGTTCCACCGACTGACATGCACTAGTTGCATAAGGTGGCTAGCGAGTGTCTGTCTCTCCTACTTTAGTCGGAACGGATTCGATGAAAAGGGTCCTTATGAAGGGTAAATAGAAATTGGCAAATCACGTTGTGGTCATACGTAGGTAAGAAAACGTTCTTGCTAGAAACCTACAAACCACGTAAAAAAAACTTGCAACAACAATTAGAGGACGTCTAACTTGTTTTTGCAGCAAGTGCTATGTGATGTGATATGGCCAGAAGATGTGATGAATGATATATGTGATGTATGAGATTGATCATATTCTTGTAATAGGAATCACGACTTGCATGTCGATGAGTATGACAACCGGCAGGAGCCATAGGAGTTGTCTTTATTATTTTGCATGACCTGCGTGACATTGAATAACGCCATGTAATTTACTTTACTTTGTTGCTAAACGCGTTAGCCATACAAGTAGAAGTAATCGTTGGCGTGACGACTTCATGAAGACACAATGATGGAGATCATGATGATGGAGATCATGGTGTCATGCCGGTGACGAAGATGATCATGGTGCCCCGAAGATGGAGATCAAAGGAGCATGATGATATTGGCCATATCATGTCACTATTTGATTGCATGTGATGTTTATCATGTTTTTGCATCTTATTTGCTTAGAACGACGGTAGTAAGTAAGATGATCCCTTATAATAATTTCAAGAAAGTGTTCACCCTAACTGTGCACCGTTGCGAAGGTTCGTTGTTTCGAAGCACCACGTGATGATCGGGTGTGATAGATTCTAACGTTCGAATACAACGGGTGTTGACGAGCCTAGCATGTACAGACATGGCCTCGGAACACACGCAATACACTTAGGTTGACTTGACGAGCCTAGCATGTACAGACATGGCCTCGGAACACGGAGGACCGAAAGGTCGAGCATGAGTCGTATAGAAGATACGATCAACATGGAGATGTTCACCGATCTTGACTAGTCCGTCTCACGTGATGATCGGACACGGCCTAGTTAAACTCGGATCATGTTTCACTTAGATGACTAGAGGGATGTCTATCTGAGTGGGAGTTCATTAAATAATTCGATTATATGAACTTAATTATCATGAACTTAGTCTAAAATCTTTACACTATGTCCTGTAGATCAAATGGCCAACGTTGTCCTCAATTTCAACGCGTTCCTAGAGAAAACCAAGCTGAAAGATGATGGCAGCAACTATACGGACTGGGTCCGGAACCTGAGGATCATCCTCATAGCAGCCAAGAAAGATTATGTCTTAGAAGCACCGCTAGGTGAAGCACCAATCCCAGAGAACCAAGACGTTATGAACGCTTGGCAGCAGCGTGCTGATGATTACTCCCTCGTTCAGTGCGGCATGCTTTACAGCCTAGAACCGGGTCTCCAAAAGCGTTTTGAGAGACATGGAGCATATGAGATGTTCGAGGAGCTGAAATTAGTTTTTCAAGCTCATGCCCGGGTTGAGAGATATGATGTCTCCGACAAGTTCTTCAGCTGTAAAATGGAGGAGAACAGTTCTGTTAGTGAGCACATACTCAGAATGTCTGGGTTGCACAACCGCTTGTCTCAGCTGTGAGTTAATCTCCCGGATGACGCGGTCATTGACAGAATCCTCCAGTCGCTTCCACCAAGCTACAAGAGCTTTGTGATGAACTACAATATGCAGGGGATGGAAAAGACCATTCCCGAGGTATATTCAATGCTGAAATCAGCGGAAGGGGAGATCAGAAAAGAACATCAAGTGTTGATGGTGAATAAAACCACTAAGTTCAAGAAGGGCAAGGGTAAGAAGAACTTCAAGAAGGACGGCAAGGGAGTTGCCGCGCCCGGTAAGCCAGTTACCGGGAAGAAGTCAAAGAATGGACCCAAGCCCGAGACTGAGTGCTTTTATTGCAAGGGAAGTGGTCACTGGAAGCGGAACTGCCCCAAATATTTAGCGGACAAGAAGAAGGCCGGCAACACCCAAGGTATATGTGATATACAAGTAATTGATGTGTACCTTACCGGTACTCGTAGTAGCTCCTGGGTATTTGATACCGGTGCGGTTGCTCATATTTGTAACTCAAAGCAGGAACTACGGAATAAACGGAGACTGGCAAAGGAAGAGGTGACGATGCGCGTCGGGAATGGTTCCAAGGTCGATGTGATCGCCGTTGGCACGCTACCTCTGCATCTACCCACGGGATTAGTTTTAAACCTCAATAATTGTTATTTAGTGCCAGCTTTGAGCATGAACATTGTATCTGGATCTCGTTTAATTCGAGATGGCTACTCATTTAAATCTGAGAATAATGGTTGTTCTATTTATTTGAGAGATATGTTTTATGGTCATGCCCCGCTGGTCAATGGTTTATTTTTGATGAATCTCGAACGTGATGTTACACATGTTCATAGTGTGAATACCAAAATATGTAAAGTTGATAACGATAGTCCCACATACTTGTGGCACTGCCGCCTTGGTCACATTGGTGTCAAGCGCATGAAGAAGCTCCATGCAAATGGACTTTTGGAGTCTCTTGATTACGAATCATTTGACACGTGCGAACCATGCCTCATGGGTAAGATGACCAAGACTCCGTTCTCCGGAACAATGGAGCGAGCAACCAACTTATTGGAAATCATACATACCGATGTGTGCGATCCAATGAGTGTTGAGGCTCGCGGAGGATATCGTTATGTTCTCACTCTCACTGATGATTTAAGTAGATATGGGTATGTCTACCTGATGAAACACAAGTCTGAAACCTTTGAAAAGTTCAAGGAATTTCAGAGTGAAGTTGAGAATCAACGTGACAGGAGAATAAAATTCCTACGATCAGATCGTGGTGGAGAATATTTAAGTCACGAGTTTGGTGCACACTTAAGGAAATGTGGAATAGTTTCACAACTCACGCCGCCTGGAACACCTCAGAGAAATGGTGTGTCCGAACGTCGTAATCGCACTCTATTGGATATGGTGCGATCTATGATGTCTCTTATCGATTTACCGCTCTCATTCTGGGGTTATGCTTTAGAGACTGCCGCATTCACTTTAAATAGGGCTCCGTCGAAATCCGTTGAGATGACACCGTATGAATTATGGTTTGGGAAGAAACCTAAGCTGTCGTTTCTAAAAGTTTGGGGATGCGATGCTTATGTCAAGAAACTTCAACCTGAAAATCTCGAACCCAAATCGGAAAAATGCGTCTTCATAGGATACCCTAAGGAAACTATTGGGTATACCTTCTACCTCAGATCCGAAGGCAAGATCTTCGTTGCCAAGAACGGGTCCTTTCTGGAGAAGGAGTTTCTCTCGAAAGAATTGAGTGGGAGGAAAGTGGAACTTGATGAGGTGATAGTCACCCCTTCCGAACCGGAAAGTAGCGCAGCGCGGGAAAATGTTCCTGTGGTGCCTACACCGACTGGGGAGGAAGTTAATGATGATGATCATGAAGCTTCGGATCAAGTTACTGAACTTCGTAGGTCCACAAGGACACGTTCCGCACCAGAGTGGTACGGCAACCCTGTCCTGGAAATCATGTTGTTAGACAACGGTGAACCTTCGAACTATGAAGAAGCGATGGCGGGCCCGGATTCCGACAAATGGCTAGAAGCCATGAAATCCGAGATAGGATCCATGTATGAAAACAAAGTATGGACTTTGACTGACTTGCCCGATGAGCGGCGAGCCATAGAAAACAAATGGATCTTTAAGAAGAAGACGGACACAGATGGTAATGTGACCATCTACAAAGCTCGACTTGTCGCTAAGGGTTATCGACAAGTTCAAGGGGTTGACTACGATGAGACTTTCTCACCCGTAGCGAAGATGAAGTCCGTCTGAATCATGTTAGCAATTGCCGCATACTATGATTATGAGATATGGCAGATGGACGTCAAAACGGCATTCCTTAACGGCTTCCTGAAGGAAGAGTTGTATATGATGCAGCTGGAAGGTTTTGTCGATCCTAAGAATGCTAACAA
This sequence comes from Triticum aestivum, assembly GCF_018294505.1. NCBI lineage: Eukaryota > Viridiplantae > Streptophyta > Magnoliopsida > Poales > Poaceae > Triticum > Triticum aestivum. The sequence continues at coordinate 401,180,437 of NC_057814.1, read as the reverse complement.
AGTATGCAAGCTCCAGTGCTCAATTTATGTGCTGGTGCAAGCATCTCGGAGTTGGAACATTCGCTTTGATGAGATGATCAAAGCGTTTGGGTTTACACAGACTTATGGAGAAGCCTGTGTTTACAAGAAAGTGAGTGGGAGCTCTGTAGCATTTCTCATATTATATGTGGATGACATACTATTGATGGGAAATGATATAGAATTCTTGGAAAGTATAAAGGCCTACTTGAATAAGTGTTTTTCAATGAAGGACCTTGGAGAAGCTGCTTATATATTGGGCATCAAGATCTATAGAGATAGATCAAGACGCCTCATTGGTCTTTCACAGAGTACATACCTTGACAAGATATTGAAGAAGTTCAATATGGATCAGTCCAAGAAGGGGTTCTTGCCTGTATTGCAAGGTGTGCAATTGAGCACGGCTCAATGCCCGACCATGGCAGAAGATATAGAAGAGATGAGTGTCATCCCCTATGCCTCGGCCATAGGGTCTATTATGTATGCCATGCTGTGTACCAGACCTGATGTAAACCTTGTCGTAAGTTTGGTAGGAAGGTACCAAAGTAATCCCGGCAAGGAACACTGGACAGCGGTCAAGAATATCCTGAAGTACCTGAAGAGGACTAAGGATATGTTTCTCGTTTATGGAGGTGACGAAGAGCTCGTCGTAAAGGGTTACGTCGACGCTAGCTTCGACACAGATCTGGATGACTCGAAGTCACAAACCGGATACGTGTATATTTTGAATGGAGGAGCAGTAAGCTGGTGCAGTTGCAAGCAAAGCGTCGTGGCGGGATCTACATGTGAAGCGGAGTACATGGCAGCCTCGGAGGCAGCACAGGAAGCAGTCTGGATGAAGGAGTTCATTACCGACCTAGGGGTGATTCCCAATGCGTCGGGCCCGATGACTCTATTCTGTGACAACACTGGAGCTATTGCCCTTGCGAAGGAGCCCAGGTTTCACAGGAAGACCAGGCATATCAAGCGTCGCTTCAACTCCATTCGTGAAAGTGTTCAAAATGGAGACATAGATATTTGTAAAGTACATACGGACCTGAATGTAGCAGATCCGTTGACTAAACCTCTCCCTAGAGCAAAACATGATCAACACCAAGACGCAATGGGTGTTCGATTCATCACAATGTAACTAGATTATTGACTCTAGTGCAAGTGGGAGACTGTTGGAAATATGCCCTAGAGGCAATAATAAATGGTTATTATTATATTTCTTTGTTCATGGTAATTGTCTATTATTCATGCTATAATTGTATTGTCCGGAAATCGTAATACATGTGTGAGTACATAGACCACAACGTGTCCCTAGTAAGCCTCTAGTTGACTAGCTCGTTGATCAACAGATAGTCATGGTTTCCTGACTATGGACATTGGATGTCATTGATAACGGGATCACATCATTAGGAGAATGATGTGATGGACAAGACCCAATCTTAAGCATAGCATAAAAGATCGTGTAGTTTCGTTTGCTAGAGCTTTTCCAATGTCAAGTATATTTTCCTTAGACCATGAGATCGTGCAACTCCCGGATACCGTAGGAGTGCTTTGGGTGTGCCAAACGTCACAACGTAACTGGGTGACTATAAAGGTGCATTACGGGTATCTCCGAAAGTGTCTGTTGGGTTGGCACGGATCGAGACTGGGATTTGTCACTCCGTGTGACGGAGAGGTATCTCTGGGCCCACTCGGTAATGCATCATCATAATGAGCTCAATGTGACTAAGGCGTTAGTCACGGGATCATGCATTGCGGTACGAGTAAAGAGACTTGCCGGTAACGAGATTGAACAAGGTATTGGGATACCGACGATCGAATCTCGGGCAAGTAACATACCGATTGACAAAGGGAATTGCATACGGATTGATTGAATCCTCGACACCGTGGTTCATCCGATGAGATCATCGTGGAACATGTGGGAGCCAACATGGGTATCCAGATCCCGTTGTTGGTTATTGACCGGAGAGGCGTCTCGGTCATGTCTGTATGTCTCCCGAACCCGTAGGGTCTACACACTTAAGGTTCGGTGACGCTAGGGTTGTAGAGATATATGTATGCGGAAACCCGAAAGTTGTTCGGAGTCCCGGATGAGATCCCGGACGTCATGAGAGGTTTCGGAATGGTCCGGAGGTGAAGAAATATATATAGGAAGTCCAGTTTCGGCCACCGGGAAAGTTTCGGGGGTTACCGGTATTGTATCGGGACCGCCGGAAGGGTCCCGGGGGTCCACCGGGTGGGGCCACCTATCCCGGAGGGCCCCATGGGCTGAAAGTGGAAGGGAACCAGCCCTTAGTGGGCTGGGGCGCCCCCCTTGGGCCTCCCCCATGCGCCTAGGGTTGGGAACCCTAGGGGGGAGCTTCCCCCTTGCCTTGGGGGGCAAGGCACCCCTTCCCCCCCCACTTGGCCGCCGCCCCCCCCCCTTTGGATCTGATCTCCAGGGCCGGCGCCCCCCCCCCCCCCAGGGGGCCTATATAAAGGGGGGAGGGCAGCAGACAACAGCCTTGGGCGCCTTCCTCCTCCCCTGCAACACCTCTCTCTCTCTCGTAGAAGCTTGGCGTAGCCCTGCCGGAGAACCGCTACATCCACCACCACGCCGTCGTGCTGCTAGATCTCCATCAACCTCTCCTTCCCCCTTGCTGGATCAAGAAGGAGGATACGTCGCTGCACCGAACGTGTGTTGAACGCGGAGGTGCCGTCCGTTCGGCACTCGGTCATCGGTGATTTGGATCACGGCGAGTACGACTCCGTCATCCACGTTCATTGGAACGCTTCCGCTCGCGATCTACAAGGGTATGTAGATGCACTCCTTTCCCCTCGTTGCTAGTAGACTCCATAGATGCATCTTGGTGAGCGTAGGAAAATTTTAAATTATGCTACGATTCCCAACAAGACAAAACACTGTGTCCCTAGTAAGCCTCTACTAGACTAGCTTGTTAATCAAAGATGGTTAAGTTTCCTAACCATAGACATGTGTTGTCATTTGATGAACGGGATCACATCATTAGGAGAATGATGTGATTGACAAGACCCATCCGTTAGCTTAGCATTATGATCGTTTAGTTTTATTGCTATTGCTTTCTTCATGTCATATACATATTCCTTTGACTATGAGATTATGCAACTCCCGAATACCGAAGGAATACCTTGTGTGCTATCAAACGTCAGAACGTACCTTGGTGATTATAAAGATGCTCTACAGGTATCTCTGAAGCTGTTTGTTGGGTTGGCATAGATCGAGATATGATTTGTCACTCCGAGTATCGGAGAGGTATCTCTAGGCCCTCTCGGTAATGCACATCATAAGAAGCCTTGCAAGAAAAGTGATTAATGAGTGAATTGCGGGATGATGTATTACGGACCGAGTAAACAGACTTACCGGTAATGAGATTGAACTAGGTATGAAGATACCGACGATCGAATCTCGGGCAAGTAACATACCGATGACAAAGGAAATAACGTATGTTGTCATAACAGTGTGACCGATAAAGATCTTCGTAGAATATGTAGGAGCCAATATGAGCATCCAGTTTCCGCTATTGGTTATTGACTAGAGAGGTGTCTCGGTCATGTCTACATAGTTCTCGAACCCGTAGGGTCCGCACGCTTAAAATTCAATGACGATTTAGTATTATATGAGTTATGTGATTTGGTGACCGAATGTTGTTTGGAGTCCCGGATGAGATCACAGACATGAAGAGGAGTCTCGAAATGGTCGAGAGGTAAAGATTGATATATAGGATGATAGTATTCGGACACCTGAAGTGTTTCGGATAGTATCAGGTATTTATCGGAGTACCGGCGGGGTTACCGGAACCCCCCGGGGGAATAATGGGCCTTATGGGCCATAAGAGGGGAGCACACCAGCCCACAAGGGGTGGCGCCCCCCCCCTCTAGGCAGGAGGCCGAATAGGGGGTTTGGCCCCCCTTTCCTTCCTCCCTTCCCTCTTCCCTTTTCCCCCTTCCCGTAATAAGGAAAGGGGGACCGAATTGGGATAGGACCCCAAGTAGGATTCCTCTTACTCGGGGCGCCCCATGGCGGGTCCCCTCCCCCTCCCACCTATATATACGTGGGGAGGGGGCTCCTAGAACATACTCTAACAATTCTTAGCCATGTGCAGCGCCCCCCTCCATAGTTTACGCCTCTGGTCATATCTTCGTAGTGCTTAGGCGAAGCCCTGCGCGGATCACTTCACCATAACCGTCACCACGCCGTCGTGCTGACGGAACTCATCTTCTTCCTCGACACCTTTGCTGGATCAAGAGGACGACGGACGTCATCGAGCTGAACGTGTGCAAAACTCAGAGGTGTCGTACGTTCGGTGCTTGATCGGTCGGATCTAGAAGAAGTTCGACTACATCAACCGCGTCGTCAAACGCTTCCGCTTTCAGTCTATGAGGGTACATGGACACACTCTCCCCCTCACGTTGCTATGCATCTCCTAAATAGATCTTGCGTGAGCGTAGGATTTTTTTTGAAATTACGTGCTACGTTTCCCAATAGTGGCATCCGAGCCAGGTCTATGCGTAGATGATATGCACGAGTAGAACACAAAGAGTTGTGGGCGGTGATCGTCATACTACTTACCACCAATGTCTTATTTTGATTCGGCGGTATAGTTGGATGAAGCAGCCCGGACCAACCTTACTTGACCACGTTCATGAGACCGGTTCCATCGACAGACATGCAACTAGTTTTGCATAAAGGTGGCTGGCAGGTGTTTGTTTCACCTACTTTAGTTGAATCAAATTTGACTGCGGCCGGTCCTTGTTGAAGGTTAAAACAAGAAACTTGATAAATCGCCGTTGTGGTTTTGATGTGTAGGTAAGAACGGTTCTTGCTAGAAGCCCGTAGCAGCCACGTAAAACTTGCAACGACAAAATAGAGGACGTCTAACTTGTTTTTGCAGGCATGTTGTGATGTGATATGGTCAAGACATGATGTGATATACGTTATTGTATGAAATGATCATGTTTTGTAAAAGTTATCAGCAACCGGCAGGACCCTTATGGTTGTCTCTTTATTGTATGAAATGCAAACACCATGTAATTGCCTTACTTTATCACTATGCGTTAGCAATAGTTGTAGAAGCAATAGTTGGCGAGACGACCATGACGCTGCGATGAAGATCAAGGTGTCAAGCTGGTGATGATGGAGATCATGACGATGCTTTGGAGAAGGAGATCAAAAGCACAAGATGATGATGGCCATATCATGTCACATATTTTGATTGCATGTGATGTTTATCTTTTATGCATCTTATTTTGCTTAGTGCGGCAGTAGCATTATAAGATGACCCCCTTCACTAAATTTCAAGGTATAAGTGTTCTCCCTGAGTATGCACCATTGCGACAGTTCGTCGTGTTGAGACAGCACGTGATGATCAGCTGTGATAGACTCTACATTCACATACAATGGGTGCAAGACAGTTTTGCACATGCGGAATACTCGGGTTAAACTTGACGAGCCTGGCATGTACAGACATGGCCTCGGAACACTAGAGACCGAAAGGTCGAACGTGAATCATATAGTAGATATTATCAACATAGAGATGTTCACCATTGATGACTACTCCATCTCACATGATGATCGGACATGGTTTAGTTGATTTGGAGCACGTATCATTTAGATGACTTGAGGGATGTCTATCTAAGTGGGAGTTCTTAAGTAATTTGATTAATTGAATTTAATTTATCATGAACTTAGTCCTGATAGTTTTTGCATATCTATGTTGTAGATCAATTACCCGTGCTACCGTTCCATTGAATTCTAATGCGTTCCTAGATAAAGCTAAGTTGAAAGATGATGGTAGCAACTTCACGGACTGGGTCCGTAATTTGAGGATTGTCATCGTTGCTGCACAGAAAAATTATGTCCTTGATGCACCGCTAGGTGTGCCACCCCCTCCAGCAACTGCGAACGCTGTAAACGCTTGGTAGTCGCGTGTTGATGACTACTCTATAGTTTAGTGTGTCATGCTTTACGGCTTAGAATCGGGACTTCAAAGACGTTTTGAACGTCATGGACCATATGAGAAATTCCACGAGTTGAAGTTAATATTTCAAGCAAATGCCCGAGTTGAGAGATATGAAGTCTCCAACAAGTTCTATAGCTGCAAGATGGAGGAGAACAGTTCTGTCAGTGAACACATACTCAAAATGTCTGGGTATCATAATCACTTGACTCAGCTGAGAGTTAATCTTCCAGATGATAGTGTTATTGACAGAGTTCTTCCTTCACTGCCACCAAGCTACAAAGGCTTTGTAATGAACTATAATATGCAAGGGATGGATAAGACAATTCCTGAGCTCTGCGCAATGCTCAAAGCTGCGGAGGTAGAAATCAAGAAGGAGCATCAAGTGTTGATGGTTAACAAGACCACTAGTTTGAAGAAAAAAAGGCAAGGGAAAGAAGGGGAACTTCAAGAAGAATGGTAAGCAAGTTGCCACTCCCGGGAAGAAGCCTAAAGCTGGACCCAAGCCTGAAACTGAGTGCTTCTACTACAAAGGGACTGGTTACTGGAAGCGAAACTGCCCCAAGTATTTGGCGGATAAGAAGGATGGCAAAGTGAACAAAGGTATATGTGATATACAGGTTATTGATGTGTACCTTACTAATGCTCATAGTAGGGCCTAGGTATTTGATACTGGTTTGGTTGCTCATATTTGTAACTCGAAACAGGGGCTACGGATTAAACGAAGTTTGGCAAAGGACGAGGTGACGATGCGCGTCGGGAATGGTTCCAAGGTCGATGTGATCGTCGTCCACTACAAGAAATATACCAACTTGCGACCATCACTATTGGTCACTGAAAGGTCATTGTTTTTCATTTGCGACTTTTTTGTGACCAAAAACAGAAGGTCAAAAGCTGGCAGTCGTAAACTGAAATTAACGACCTTCTTCGGGATAAGGTCGTAGACGTTTATGACCAAAACAAAAGGTCGTTGAACCCATGACCTTTTGTTTTGGTCACTGGCTGTCTGCCCAGGCCACGTCGGATCCGGCGTGGCAAGCTGACGTGGCAAAATTGCGACCAATTGAAAAGGTCGTTGATAAGATTCAGCCCAGTCCAGTTCTGTCTTTTATATGGGCCGAGCCCACTAATTCAGCCTTTTTAATATTTATTTTTTCTGTTAATTTTCGCTAGCTACATGGGCCTAGCCCAACAATTTGGCTTTTTTGGTTTTCTAAGCCTTTTCCATTTTCTGGGCCTCATCCTTTTTGCAGTCCATTTTCTTATTTTTAAGACTTTTTTTGTTTCATCTTTGTCCAGCATTGTTTGGGCCAAGGCCTCTTCCAGCCCATCAATATTTTCAGCCTGCTAATTCATAGGACTAGACAACAGAGAAATAGATGAGTTTTTTTTATTTTGCTATCAAAGCAATATTTGTTTCGCCGTACAATCATATATCATCTCTTACAGTTACATCTTCATCAGATTATCTATACATAAGCAGCAGCAACTAAAAGAATGCCATCTATATCAAACGACAGCGAAGCAACAAAAAAGATATACTGCCATCACAACTCCAACAAACAACTAATGTACACTACCTATGAGAAGGCCAAACAGAAAAGGAATCGCTAAAAAGATGATCACTAGCTTAGATATTCAGAGACCACTGCCATGTTGTCGATTGGATTTGGTTGCAGCCCTTCCAGTTTGCTAAGAGCATCTTTCCAGCAGCATATCTTCTCATAACCTAAAAAGGGAACATAAACCAGCATAAGAATTTGAAAATTCTTGCCCTACCAAAATATTAGTACTTGTTTAAAACAAAGGATTATCAGCAAAAGTTATTTCCACAACCGTTTGGTGGATACTGATGGTAGTTAGTTGGTAGGCTGATTAGTTCAGTAAGTGTGTTAAACAACCAGGAGCATTTTTCTCTAAAACTGAACCAGGTATATAGTTCAAAGTGTGTTGAGCATGTGACACAAAGCATTTTCTCTACAAACTAAGATTTGAAGTTTTCCTCAGTGAAACATATGAACACAATAGGCTTCAGCTTTGCTATAAAACCTGAAAACCTTTTTGGGACTATACAAAAGGTAAACAAAATGGGTAGCTTGCAAAGAAGGCGATACAAAGATATACAGCAAGGCTCCAAGCACATGCATCTCTACACAACAGTTAGACACAGACCACGTCTCACCCCAAAATAACAAATCACAAATACAATAGCTAAACTAAGCAAGCACAAACACAGCAGGTATGAATCTGCTGCATCAAGCAAGGAAACAATGAAAGGCTCCGACGAATTTCCATTAAACCTTGTTCTGGCAGGACTAAAGAGCTCTTGAATGTTATAAAGATACGCAAAGAATTAGCTATACTACACATCATGACTAGCATCCAGCAAGCATTGACAAGACACATATTTCGTTCACGAAATGATACGAGAATCAGAATCAGTACCATCTTAGCTTTAGTAGCATGCCGGTTTTCCTGCTCCATGGCTATCATAAACGAAACCCCCTTGAAAACCTGAAGATGATTAAATAAGGCTGCTTTAACAACACTAAGGGAGCGCTCTGCCAGAAACTAGACAAAACTAATGTAACAACAAAGGGAGCACTCTGCCAGAAGCAACAAGATTTCCACAGGCAACAACATCAAACAGTTCTGTTATGGAGCTCAACATGAACTGAAGTAAAACAAAAATTGAATTTTCTGATCCTTGACGCCATTCCCATCAGATTTAGGACCCCATAAACACTTGTATAAACAGACAAAATAGAACATAGAGATTATGGTATTTTTTTCTCCTTACATCTGTTCAGAATTTCAAACGGGGTTACCAAATGACCGCCATCTAAATTCACCGTGGGGTTGACCCTAAAGGCGCAGCACTTGGGTGAACAACCTTCAGATATCTTAAAACACGAGAAAAACACTCTTACTTGGCATGTAATACAATAGTTAGTGTTCAGGTTCAGTAGAATTTATTACAAGAAATTTTAAACCTTCCGATCATAAGTTGAATTTATTACTTGAATAGATTACACATAGTAAAACTTCATGGTTAACTTGGTTTACTCATTAGTGAAAAAGAGTGCAGTTTTAAGCCGTACAGGAAGGACCAATGTTCAGAATTTCACAAACAACAAAACCAGGGAGTAAACCAAAGCGTTTCACAACAAACCAGAAAAGGATGCTAATCCTCCACTAGACCAATAACACATACAAAATTTTGTGCAGAAGGATGCTAACTTGATGTAGAAGGCATACACATGGCACAATGGACATGAATGCAGAGCGACCACCATAGTCATGGCTCCATGACCATGACAAGCTCAGACCAACAACCAGAGGTGGGGAGCAGAGGAAGGAAAGGATCTCACCGTGGGTGTTTTTTGTAGCCAATGCCAAACAGCACCACCGCTACCACCGTTGCATGGAAGCAGCAGAAAAGAGGAGCCTGGCACGATGAACCCCTTGTACCGAATCAAATCCTGCCGCACGAGGACAAGAGAAATAAGAAGATAATACGGAAGTTGTTAAACAGAATCGTAGAATGCCATCACGTAATCCAAAAAAATTGAACACATATATGCATGCTTGTCAAAGTTTAATTCCAGAGAATTAAACTGCTTCTGATAGTAACCAAATTGTTTTAATACTCAGCCATCCAGTACCACACAGGAAGCAAATCCTAAAATAAAAATGCACTTCTGAACAGAACGACACACTACATGAACATGCCAACAGGTTTGAACAATGGATGACATACAGTACAAGAAAAAGAGCAGGAGAATGGATTCTGATAGAATGCTGCATCTTCCAAATGAAGACATTTGCTTTTGGAGCTAGCTAGCACTTGGCAGAATCTGGAATCAGCCGAGATTAAGAATCTATAATGCAAAAACCATAACCATTAAAGATTGAAAGAATCTGTGAAGTGAGTTCACTCTCTTTCTAGATATTTTGACAGTTTTGAGTCAACACACATATTAAAGTAAGCGACCATATCATTTATATATGCTGGCAGAAACACTACCCTTGAGTAACATCTCAATTAAGAACAAGTAAGAAAGTAGAGGAGATGGATCAATCATAGCAGGGGTTTAGGATAATTTCCTCAAACTTGTATGTGTCAAGTATTTAGAAACAAAACAGTGTCACATTTATGGAAATAGAGGGATTAAAAAGATATATGAGCATAAGGTCTTCAATAAGTAGACTCAAAGGCACATGACATCACAGAGAAGATAAAAGCACAAGATGACTGCAGTGACTAGGCTACAAGTTAATACAATTAACATAGGTTAATACAAGCCTGATGTACTACTCAGGCTAAGAAGAAGCAGGTACAGTAGTAGTTTTAGCACACTAGTGCATGTGTTAAAATGGAAGCATCGCTGCTGGGTTATACTAATAAATAATCCAAGTGTTGCAACAGCCAACAAAATTTAAAAAATCTATACACATTCACAGACCATAACACATTTACCGACATTGATGGACTGGACAAACCTAACACATACATATCATACTAACTAGTAGGATGCCCGTGCTACGCTACGGGGTCACACGAGATTTCGCTTCATCCATTTGGTAACCTAAGAGGACATTAGACAATCACTACTCCATACATAACTTTTTGTGATATATTTAGACAAAAGGAAAAAATAATGAACAACACTTGCAATACATTCTGTACTGAGCAAAGAAACAAAATGCACAGTAAAAGATGCTCTGAATTATGTGTATATAGAAGGCCCAAGTGCACATGTACATGCCCACAGACACAAAATTAGTACTGGACATGTTCTTACTCCAGGTCTTATGCAACTGGGACAACCCTAAATACCATGCAACAATGCAATTGTGGCGTTGTTCAACAAGACATCTCGTCTTCTATTGGCAGTTTAGCACCACACAAACAGAAAAGAATTCTGAGCAAAAACATTAGTCGCATGGTGACATGAAGTTTGGCTAAATTACAGAGATAAGTCCCACTGTAACAGCAAGTCCTACTATAAAAGTTTCATCTAATGCTACTACTGATGCATGACAATATTTGTGTCAAATAGTTACTGCAATATTTAATTAACCTCTGGCAAGTTTCATCTAATGTTTCATTTAGATTTAGTTAATGGAAAAGACTCATCTCTGGAGTAGTTTAATTGAAAAGATCTACAGAATACTCCAGTAATTAGAGTACACAGCTGATATGCTGGAAAGAACATTGCACAGGCAGGACAAACTACTCCATCTTGGACCGATCCTTGGACTTTGCTTGAATGGAAGACTTGACAATGTTAGGGTCCAGTATCCTGCCATATAATCTCTTGCGGTCTTTTATGTATCGAGTCTGAAAGATATATATTTGTTGTGAGCAGTCAGCACAGCAAAATCAACCAGAAACAATACAAGATGACTTTGATTTAGACATTTCAAACCATGCATGTTCAGAACATAAATTATTACTAGTTCTCTATATATGGTGTTCACAGATTTTGAACAACACGTACAAGCATCGGTGAGTCAATATGCGTACCGAGTTAAGCCGATGGCAGTGCCATATCCATTCACAATCAAGCGGAACAACCAAAGGCTCATCATCTGCAACAGCGGCCAACAGCCTTGTCACCGAGAATGCAAGGAAAGAGGCCCTCGGGATCCTGCATAGCAAAAGAAATCCTTTCATGACACGAACACAAATTCTAGTAAATCTCTACAACATGCAGTAGGCTTTCATATTTGCAAAAAAAAAAAAAAATCTACTGTACATCATGTCAATTCACTCTACACCCACCCCGACACTATGAGTAACAACTGGTACAATGCTACATGGAAGTCAATTAATCCCCAATTACTCAGTCTCATCACAACCACTGATAATAATCCAGAAGAAAAGCAACATACTCAGTTGTCACAATCTAGCTTGTGACGCAGTGGAATAACACTGAAGGTAGGGAAAATCCAAGGATAAGTTGCTGGGGTTGGGGGAGGTGTTGACTAGCAGAAGTGCCAGCGCTGGCTACAGGCCCTGGGCAACCGCGGCCATTGAAACCTAGATTCGAGGAAGCGCATGGCGAGGAGGATGAGGGGTGACGTACCTTGCCGCTCCAGGTGTAGTAGACGGTGTGGCAGAGCACAGTGGAGAGGACCTTGACGCAGACTCGCCGGCCAGCGGCGGCGCCACCTGCACGTCCTCGACCACCAGCGGCTTGTTCGCCTCGTACGCCACCGCCGTTGCACGCAAACCGAACCCCAGATCAGAGGTGGCGGAAGGGCGAGGAGGGGGCGCCAGGTCGGCCTTGAGGCACCGCGGCCTCCGGGGACGACGAGACCGCCGTCGTTGCCGCGCAAGCAGCCAGCCGCGAGGGCGGCCGGCAGGCGCCGCGGTGGGCGCCGCTGCGGGATGCGTCACGGAAGGAGGCCGGGGATGGGGAGGAGGTGATGGCGTCCACCCTGTCGCGCTTCTGCTGCTTGGACATGCGGGACGGCAGCCTCAAGAAGGAGGCGGTGAACACCAGCGCCGGCGCTCGATCTGCTGCGGGAGGGCAAAGGGGGGCGACTGGGAGGGGGAGGAGGGGCGGCGACAGGGCGAGGAGGAGGACGTTGTCGTCGATATGGACCGGGGAGAGGGGGAGAGAGATCCGGATTGGGTTGCTAGGGTTTGGGTTGGGTGGCTGAGACTTGAGAATGAGTGAGAGACGTTGGATCCGTTGGGTGTGGACGGTCCAGATCGGCTACAGTGGGATGATCCGTGGGAAAAGCCCTGATTGGTTCAGAAAATTTATGACATAAAATAGTTCTAAGTGTTGGGGAACGTAGCAGAAATTCAAAAAAAATACGCATCACCAAGATCAATCCATGGAGTAATCTAGCAACGAGGGGAAGGGGAGTGCATCTACATACCATTGTAGATCGCGATGCGGAAGCGTTGTAAGAACGCGGATGAAGGAGTCGTACTCGTAGCGATTCAGATCGCGGTTGATTCCGATCTAAGCACCGAAGAACGGTGCCTCCGCGTTCAACACACGTGCAGCCCGGTGACGTCTCCCACGCTTTGATCCAGCAAGGAGAGAGGGAGAGGTTGGGGAAGACTCCGTCCAGCAGCAGCACGACGGCGTGGTGGTGATGGAGGAGCGTGGCAATCCTGCAGAGCTTCGCCAAGCACCGCAGGAGAGGAGGAGGGAGAGGGGTAGGGCTGCGCCAAAGGAAAGGTATTCTCGTGTGTATGGCAGCCCCAAAACCTCAACTATTTGTAAGGGGGGAGGGGCTGCGCCCCCATCTAGGGTTCCCCCCAAAGGGGTGAGGCCAGCCCTAGATGGGGCTTGGGGGGCGGCCAAGGGGGGGGAGAGAGGGGGGCGCCCCACTAGATGGGCCTTAGGCCCATCTTAGCCTAGGGTTTCCCCCTTCCCCCCCTTCCTGCGCCCTGGGCCTCTTGTGGGGGGGCGCACCAGCCCACCTGGGGCTGGTCCCCTCCCACACTTGGCCCACGCAGCCCTCTGGTGCCAGTGGCCCCACCTGGTGGACCCCCGGGACCCTCCCGGTGGTCCCGGTACATTACCGATAGCACCCGAAACTTTTCCGGTGACCAAAACAGGACTTCCCATATATAAATCTTTACCTCCGGACCATTCCGGAACTCCTCGTGACGTCCGGGATCTCATCCGGGACTCCGAACAACATTCAGTAACCACGTATATCTATTCCCTATAACCCTAGCGTCATCGAACCTTAAGTGTGTAGACCCTACGGGTTCGGGAACCATGCAGACATGACTGAGACGTTCTCCGGCCAATAACCAACAGCGGGATCTGGATACCCATGTTGGCTCCCACATGTTCCACGATGATCTCATCGGATGAACCACGATGTCAGGGATTCAATCAATCCCGTATTCAATTCCCTTTGTCTACCGGTATGTTACTTGCCCGAGATTCGATCGTCGGTATCCCGATACCTTGTTCAATCTCGTTACCGGCAAGTCTCTTTACTCGTTCCGTAACTCACATCATCCCGTGATCAACTCCTTGGTCACATTGTGCACATTATGATGATGTCCTACCGAGTGGGCCCAGAGATACCTCTCCGTTTACACGGAGTGAAAAATCCCAGTCTCGATTCGTGCCAACCCAACAGACACTTTCAGAGATACCTGTCGTGCACCTTTATAGCCACCCAGTTACGTTGTGACGTTTGGTACACCCAAAGCATTCCTACGGTATCCGGGAGTTGCACAATCTCATGGTCTAAGGAAATGATACTTGACATTAGAAAAGCTCTGAGCAAACAAACTACACGATCTTGTGCTAGGCTTAGGATTGGGTCTTGTCCATCACATCATTGTCCTAATGATGTGATCCCGTTATCAACGACATCCAATGTCCATGGTCAGGAAACCGTAACCATCTATTGATCAACGAGCTAGTCAACTAGAGGCTTACTAGGGACATGGTGTTGTCTATGTATCCACATGTATCTGAGTTTCCTATCAATACAATTCTAGCATGGATAATAAACGATTATCATGAACAAGGAAATATAATAATAACCAATTTATTATTGCCTCTAGGGCATATTTCCAACAGTCTCCCACTTGCACTAGAGTCAATAATCTAGTTCACATCACCATGTGATTAACACTCACAGGTCACATCACCATGTGACCAACATCCAAAGAGTTTACTAGAGTCAACAATCTAGTTCACATCACTATGTGATTAACACTCAATGAGTTCTGGTTTGATCATGTTATGCTTGTGAGAGAGGTTATTAGTCAACGGGTCTGAACCTTTCAGATCCGTGTGTGCTTTACGAATATCTATGTCATCTTGTGGATGCTACCACGCTCTACTTGGAGCCATTTCAAATAACTGCTCTACTATACGAATCCGGTTTACTACTCAGAGTCATCCGGATTAGTGTCAAAGTTCGCATCGACGTAACCCTTTACGACGAACTCCTTTTCACCTCCATAATCGAGAAAATTCCTTAGTCCACTAGATACTAAGGATAAGTTCGACTGCTGTCATGTGATCCATTCCCGGATCACTATTGTACCCCTTGACCAACTCATGGCAAGGCACACTTCATGTGCGGTACACAGCATAGCATACTGTAGAGCCTACGTCTAAAGCATAGGGGACGACCTTCGTCCTTTCTCTCTCTTCTGTTGTGGTCGGGTCTTGAGTCTTACTCAATACTCACACCTTGTAACACAGCCAAGAACTCCTTCTTTGCTGATCTATTTTGAACTCTTTCAAAATCATGTCAAGGTGTGCGTTCTTTGAAAGTATCATCAGACGTCTTGATATAACTCTATAGATCTTGATGCCCAATACGTAAGCAGCTTTATCCAGGTCTTCCTTTGAAAAACTCCTTTCAAACAACCCTTTATGCTTTCCAGAAATTTTACATCATTTCGGATCAACAATATGTCATTCACATATACTTATCAGAAATGTTGTAGCGCTCCCACTCACTTTATTGTAAATACAAGTTTCTAACAAACTTTGTATAAACCCAAAAACTTTGATCACTCCATCAAAGCATATATTCTGACTCCGAGATGCTTGCTCTAGTCCATGGAAGGATCGCTGGAGCTAGCATACCTTTTAGCATCCTTAGGATCGACAAAACCTTTCTGATTGTATCACATACAACCTTTCCTTACGAAAACTGGTAGGGAAACTTGTTTTGACATCCATCTGCCAGATTTCATAAATGCAGCTAATGCTAACATGATTCCGACGGACTTAAGCATCGCTACGGATGAGAAAATCTCATCGTAGTCAACTCCTTGAACTTGTGGAAATACTCTTAGCCACAAGTCGAGCTTCACAGACGGTAACATTACCGTCCACGTCTGTCTTCTTCTTAAAGATCCATTTATCTCGGATTTCATGGCTTCTAACCATTTGTCAGAATATGGGCCCACCATCGCTTCTCCACAACTCATAGGTTCATCGTTGTCCAACAACATGACTTCCAAGACAGGATTACGCATTACTCTGAAGTAGTACGCATCCTCGTCGTCCTACGAGGTTTGGTAGTGACTTGATCCGAAGTTTCATGATCACTATCATAAGCTTCCACTTCAATTGGTGTAGGTGCCACAGGAACAACTTCCTGTGCCCTGCTACACACTAGTTGAAGTTATGGTTCAATAACCTTATCAAGTTTTCACCATCCTCCCACTCAATTCTTTCGAGAGAAACTTTTCCTCGAGAAAGGACTCGTTTCTAGAAGCAATTACTTTTGCTTCCAGATCTGAAATAGGAGGTATACCCAACTGTTTTGGGTTTTCTATGAAGATGCATTTATCCGCTTTGGGTTCGAGCTTATCAACCTGAAACTTTTCCACATAAGCATCGCAGCCCCAAACTTTTAAGAAACGACAACTTAGGTTTCTCTAAACGGTGTCGTCTCAACGGAATTGCGTGGTGCCCCTTTTAAAGTGAATGTGGTTGTCTCTAATGCCTAACCCATAAACGATAGTGGTAATTCGATAAGAGACATCATGGTATGTACCATATCCAATAGGGTGCAGTTATGATGTTCGGACACATCATCACACTGTGATGTTCCAGGCGTTATTAATTGTGAAACACTTTCCACAATGTCTTAATTGTGTGCCAAACTCGTAACTCAGATACTCATCTCTATGATCATATCACAGACATTTTATCCTCTTGTCACGACGATCTTCAACTTCACTCTGAAATTACTTGAACCTTTCAATAATTCAGACTTGTGTTTCATCAAGTAAATACACTCAGCATCTACTCAAATCATCTGTGAAGTAAGAACATAACGATATCCACTGCATGACTCAGCACTCATTGGACTGCACACATCAAATGTATTACTTCCAACAAGTTGCTCTCTTGTTCCATCTTACTGAAAACGAGGCCTTTCAGTCAGCTTGCCCATGTGGTATGATTTGCATGTCTCAAGTGATTCAAAATCAAGTGAGTCCAAACGATCCATCTGCATGGAGTTTCTTCATGCATATATACCAATAGACATGGTTCGCATGTCTCAATTTTTTTTTCAAAAACCGAGTGAGTCCAAAGATCCATCTACATGGAGCTTCTTCATGCGTTCTATACCAATATGACTCAAGTGGCAGTGCCACAAGTATGTGATACTATCATTACTATCTTATATCTTTTGGCACGAACATGTGTATCACTGCGATCGAGATTCATTTTAGGTGCAAGACCATTGAAGGTATTATTCAAATAAACAGAGTAACCATTATTCTCCTTAAATGAATAACCGTATTGCGATAAACATAATCCAATCATGCTCAACGCAAACACCAAATCTCGATAGTAGAGGGAGCATGCGATGCTTGATCACATCAACCTTGGAAACACTTCCAACACACATCGTCATCTCACCTTTAGCCAGTCTCCATTTATTCCGCAGCTGTTATTTCGAGTTACTAACACTTAGCAACCGAACCGGTATCTAATACCCTGGTGCTGCTAGGAGTACTAGTAAAGTACACATTCATATAATGTATATCCAATATACTTCTGTTGACCTTGCCTGCCTTCTCATCTACCAAGTATCTAGGGTAGTTCCGCTTCAGTGACCGTTCCCCTCATTACAGAAGCACTTAGTCTCGGGTTTGGGTTCAACCTTGGGATTCTTCACTAGAGCAGCAAATGATTTGCTGTTTCATGAAGTATCCCTTTTGCCCTTGCCCTTCTAGAAACTAGTGGTTTTACTAACCATCAACAATTGATGCTCCTTCTTTCTTGATTTCTACTTTCGCGGTGTCAAACATCGCGAGTTGCTCAAGGATCATCATCTATCCTTGATATTTATAGTTCATCACGAAGCTCTAATAGCTTGGTGGCAGTGATTATGGAGAACCATCACTATCTCATCTGGAAGATTAACTCCCACTCGATTCAAGTGATTGTAGTACTCAGACTATCTGAGCACATGCTCAACGATTGAGCTTTTCTCCCTTAGTTTGCAGGCTTAAGAAACTTGTCAGAGGTCTCATACCTCTTGACGTGGGCACTAGTCCGAAATCCCAATTTCAGTCTTCGGAACATCTCATATGTTCTGCGACGTTTCAAAAACCGTCTTTGGTGCCACAATTCTAAACCGTTAGCATTATGCACTGAACTATCACGTAGTCATCAAAACGTGTATGTCAGATGTTTCGCAACATCTACAGACGACGCTGAGGTTCAGCACACCCAGCGGTGCATTAAGGACATAAGCCTTCTGTGCAGCAATGAGGACCATCCTCAGTTTATGGACCCAGTCCGCATAATTTCTACTACCAACTTTCAACTAAATTTTCTCTAGGAACATATCTTAACCAGTAGAACTAAAGCGCAAGCTATGACATAATTTGCAAAGACCTTCTGACTATGTTCATGATAATTAAGTTCATCTGATTAATGAACTCCCACTCAGATAGACATCCCTCTAGTCATCTAAGTGATACATGATCCGAGTCAAACTAGGCCGTGTCTGATCATCACGTGAGACGGACTAGTCATCATCGGTGAACATCTCCATGTTGATCGTATCTTCTATACGACTCATGCTCGACCTTTCGGTCTCTTGTGTTCCGAGGCCATGTCTGTACATGCTAGGCTCGTCAAGTCAACCTAAGTGTTTTGCATGTGTTCCGAGGCCATGTCTGTACATGCTAGGCTCGTCAACACCCGTTGTATTCGAACGTTAGAATCTATCACACCCGATCATCACGTGGTGCTTCGAAACAACGAACCTTCGCAACGGTGCACAGTTAGGGGGAACACTTTCTTGAAATTATTATAAGGGATCATCTTACTACCGTCGTTCTAAGCAAAGAAGATGCATAACATGATAAACATCACATGCAATCAAATAGTGACATGATATGGCCAATATCATTTTGCTCCTTTGATCTCCATCTTCGGGGCACCATGATCATCTTTGTCACCGGCATGACACCATGATCTCCATCATCATGATCTCCATCATTGTGTCTTCATGAAGTTGTCACGCCAACGATTACTTCTACTTCTATGGCTAACGCGCTTAGCAATAAAGTAAAGTAATTTACATGGCGTTATTCAATGACACGCAGGTCATACAAAAAATAAAGACAACTCCTATGGCTCCTGCCGGTTGTCATACTCATCGACATGCAAGTCGTGATTCCTATTACAAGAATATGATCAATCTCATATATCACATATATCATTCATCACATCTTCTGGCCATATCACATCACATAGCACATGCTGCAAAAACAAGTTAGATGTCCTCTAATTGTTGTTGCAAGTTTTTACGTGGCTTGTATAGGTTTCTAGCAAGAACGTTTCTTACCTACGTAAAACCACAACGTGATATGCCAATTTGTATTTACCCTTCATAAGGACCCTTTTCATCGAATCCGTTCCGACTAAAGTGGGAGAGACAGACACCCGCTAGCCACCTTATGCAACTAGTGCATGTCAGTCGGTGGAACCTGTCTCACGTAAGCGTACGTGTAAGGTCGGTCCGGGCCGCTTCATCCCACAATGCCACCGAAACAAGATAAGACTAGTAGCGGCAAGAAGAATTGGCAACATCTACGCCCACAACTGCTTTGTGTTCTACTCGTGCATAGAAACTACGCATAGACCTAGCTCATGATGCCACCGTTGGGGAACGTAGCAGAAATTCAAAATTTTCTACGCATCACCAAGATCAATCCATGGAGTAATCTAGCAACGAGGGGAAGGGGAGTGCATCTACATACCATTGTAGATCGCGATGCGAAAGCATTGTAAGAACGTGGATGAACGAGCCATACTCGTAGCGATTCAGATCGCGGTTGATTTCGATCTAAGCACCGAAGAACGGTGCCTCCGCGTTCAACACACGTGCAGCCCGGTGACGTCTCCCACGCCTTGATCCAGCAAGGAGAGAGGGAGAGGTTGGGGAAGACTCCGTCCAGCAGCAGCACGACGGCGTGGTGGTGATGGAGGAGCGTGGCAATCCTACAGAGCTTCGCCAAGCACCGCGGGAGAGGAGGAGGGAGAGGGGTAGGGCTGCGCCAAAGGAAAGGTATTCTCGTGTGTATGGCAGCCCCAAAACCTCAACTATTTGTAAGGGGGGAGGGGCTGCGCCCCCATCTAGGGTTCCCCCCAAAGGGGTGAGGCCAGCCCTAGATGGGGCTTGGGGGGCGGCCAAGGGGGGGGAGAGAGGGGGGCGCCCCACTAGATGGGCCTTAGGCCCATCTTAGCCTAGGGTTTCCCCCTTCCCCCCCTTCCTGCGCCCTGGGCCTCTTGTGGGGGGGCGCACCAGCCCACCTGGGGCTGGTCCCCTCCCACACTTGGCCCACGCAGCCCTCTGGTGCCAGTGGCCCCACCTGGTGGACCCCCGGGACCCTCCCGGTGGTCCCGGTACATTACCGATAGCACCCGAAACTTTTCCGGTGACCAAAACATGACTTCCCATATATAAATCTTTACCTCCGGACCATTCCGGAACTCCTCGTGACGTCCGGGATCTCATCCGGGACTCCGAACAACATTCAGTAACCACGTATATCTATTCCCTATAACCCTAGCGTCATCGAACCTTAAGTGTGTAGACCCTACGGGTTCGGGAACCATGCAGACATGACTGAGACGTTCTCCGGCCAATAACCAACAGCGGGATCTGGATACCCATGTTGGCTCCCACATGTTCCACGATGATCTCATCGGATGAACCACGATGTCAGGGATTCAATCAATCCCGTATTCAATTCCCTTTGTCTACCGGTATGTTACTTGCCCGAGATTCGATCGTCGGTATCCCGATACCTTGTTCAATCTCGTTACCGGCAAGTCTCTTTACTCGTTCCGTAACTCACATCATCCCGTGATCAACTCCTTGGTCACATTGTGCACATTATGATGATGTCCTACCGAGTGGGCCCAGAGATACCTCTCCGTTTACACGGAGTGAAAAATCCCAGTCTCGATTCGTGCCAACCCAACAGACACTTTCAGAGATACCTGTCGTGCACCTTTATAGCCACCCAGTTACGTTGTGACGTTTGGTACACCCAAAGCATTCCTACGGTATCCGGGAGTTGCACAATCTCATGGTCTAAGGAAATGATACTTGACATTAGAAAAGCTCTGAGCAAACAAACTACACGATCTTGTGCTAGGCTTAGGATTGGGTCTTGTCCATCACATCATTCTCCTAATGATGTGATCCCGTTATCAACGACATCCAATGTCCATGGTCAGGAAACCGTAACCATCTATTGATCAACGAGCTAGTCAACTAGAGGCTTACTAGGGACATGGTGTTGTCTATGTATCCACACATGTATCTGAGTTTCCTATCAATACAATTCTAGCATGGATAATAAACGATTATCATGAACAAGGAAATATAATAATAACCAATTTATTATTGCCTCTAGGGCATATTTCCAACACTAAGTACTAAAACTAGAGGTATTTTGTGAAGCAGCTATCAAAAATATTTTGCAAAACGGCACATCTAAATTTTTCACTCAAGTTATACCATATTTTACGAATGATCGCCAATTTGCATGCATTTTTTATCTTTCTAGCTATTTTTAATCATTTTTCGAGTGCCCAAAATGAGGTTTTTTGTGTGAAGAACCTACCAAATAATTGTTGCAAAATTGGACCAAATCATTTTTCTAAGATACTAGGCCATATTTAATGCACAATTGACCAAATAGTTGTGTGTCAAAAGTTTTGATCCACCTCTGGTGAAAAAGACAAATTTCCGCCGATTCAGCAGGAAGCGGGTCAAATTTGAACTGAAGCTACCTCATAGTTTGGTCTTTATTTTTCAAAAAATTATTTCCAGGTAAAAAAGTATCTATTTAATCACAGAATCACGAAAAAAATCCAAGATTCAACCACTAGCTTGGAACGGTCATTCCCGCGTTTTGATCGGATTTTGAAACGGGCATAAAAAATTCAAAAAAAATCAAAAAATTAGAAAACCTTCGCATCGTGCCATTATATGTGACCAAGTTACCATGAAAAATAATAAACTTGTAATACGGCAATTCTTTTAAAAAAGTGTTCTCAGAAGTGAGCTATCATGTGTGAAGATTCATGACTTTGAAACTAAATGATCAATCTTATGGCCACATTCATAGCATAGTTTGTTCAAATGATCTCATATTGTGCATAAGGGTGCATATTGGAATGGCAAACAATGTTTCCTAAGGAAGTTTTCATTCTCTTTGGACGAAAAAATCATTTTCCATTTTTCGAGTCAGCAAAATGAGGTTTTTTGTAAAGAACCTACCAAATAATTATTGCAAAATTGGACCAAATCATTTTTCTAAGATACTACGCCATATTTAATGCACAATTAACCAAATGGTTGGGTGTCAAAAGTTTTGATCCACCTCTGGTGAAAAAGACAAATTTTCGTCGATTCAGTAGGAAGCGGGTCAAATTTGAACTGAAGCTACCTCATAGTTTGCTCTTTATTTTTTCAAAAAATCATTTCTATGTAAAAAAAGTATCTATTTAATCACAGAAACACGAAAAAAATCCAAGATTCAACCACTAGCTAGGAACAGTCATTCCCGCCGTTTTGACCGCATTTTGAAACGGGCATAAAAAATTCAAAAAAAAACAAAAAATTGGAAAACCTTCGCATTGTGCCATTATATGTGACCAAGTTATCATGAAAAATAATAAACTTGTAATACGGCAATTCTTTTTAAAAAGTGTTCTTAGAAATGAGCTATCATGTGTGAAGATTCATGGCTTTCAAGCCAAATGATCAATCTTATGGCCACATTCATGGCATAGTTTGTTTAAATGGAATGAACTTATAATCTGATGATCAAGTCAATTCCTTGATTATAAGTTCATAATGCCTAAGGGAGTTTTCATTTCTTTGGACGAAAAATCAGTTTTCCATTTTTCGAGTGCCCAAAATGAGTTTTTTTGTGAAGGACCTACCATATATTTGTTGCAAATTTGGACCAAATAAATTTTATAAAATACTAGGACATATTTAATGCACAATTGAAAAAATTGTTTGGTTTCAAAAGTTTTGATCCACCTCTGGTGAAAAGGACAAATTTCTGCCGATTCAGTAGGAAGCGGGTCAAATTTGAACTGCAGCTACCTATTTGCTCTTTATTTTTTCCAAAAATCATTTGTAGTTACATAAGTATCTATTTAAGCAGAAATACATGGTTTGGTGGCGATACATCGAGGTTTGGACAGTGGCCCAGGGCCCCAACTCCAAAGTGCGTAAACTCGCATGCCCGCCGCGTGGTCACCGCATGACCTTGGCGTTGACATGCGTTCTGGGAGGCCTAGGCATGTCTAGTGGGTTGGGCACTCCCCAGGTAGGTGCTAGGAAGAGAATGACAACAGAAGAATCTCATGAGGCGATCGAACTATGCTCAAACATGAATTAGCAGCCAAGTGTTTGATTAGCGGTACGGGAAATTCACATGGCCAGTGGGCCTGAGTTTTTACTGAGGATGATCATATACTAGGGAGACTGGCTTGGAAAATTTTCAGCTCAAATGGAGGAGTTTGGATGGCACTTGCTTTGCAAAGTACCACATCGGGCGAAAATATGGATGTTGAAGCTGGGCTCAAATGGATAAGTGGATTGAGCTGAAATTTTGTGGAGTATGGTAATTTGGGCATAGTAAAGCACTGTAAAAAGTTTATACCATTTGGATAATCCTAGCTTGTACTTCCTTCACAAAGCTTCTCTCTGGATAGCAACTTTAGAAATTTGCCGAGGAAGATTTAATAGGCAAATGGAGCTGAATATTGGAATGTGGCAATGATTTGTATATGTAAGATAGCACAAAAAGTTTGAGGACAATAGGAGGTGTCTAGATAGCACTTGCTTTGCAATGTGCCAATTTAGACAGAAAATAGAAATTGAAGTTGGGCTTACATAGATGACTGGATTATGCTGAAATTTGGTGTAGGGGGTTTCTATAGTCAGGGTAATGCTCTGGTAAATTTTCAGCAATTATAAAGCAATATAAAATGTAGTTGTTTCACAAACTGAAAATATTTCCAGAAACAAAGATTCGATGGTGAGCTCACATGTATTGTTAGATAGAGCTAAACTTTTGTGTAGAGCTATGACTTTGGCATATAGAATATGTGGCAAAAATTCAACTCATTACGATATTCCTATCTTGTACTTCCTCCACAAAGCTTCTAGGTGAATAGAAACTTAGGAAATTTGTCGAGGAAGATTTACTAGGAAAATAGAGCTGAATATTGGCATGTGGAAATGATTTGGGTATGGAATATTGATCAAAAAGTTTGAGGGTAATAGGAGTGGTATAGATAGCACTTGCTTTGCAATGTGCCAATCTGGACAGAAAATAAAAATTGAAGCTGGGCTCACATAGATGATTTGATTGAGCTGCAATTTGGAGGATGGTGATAATTTGGGCATATGAAGGCACTGTATAAATTTCGTGCCATTTGGATGTGCATAGCTAGTACTTCCTTCACAAAGCTTCTAGTTGAACAAAAACTTTGGAAATTTGCCGAGGAACATTTACTAGGAAAATGGAGCTGAATTTTGTCATGAGGCAATGATTTGGATAGGAAAGAGTGCCCAAAAATTTTGAGGGCAAACAAGAATATAAAAATAGTACTTCCTTCACAAAGTGATGTTCTGAACAGAATAGTATTGTTGAATTATATTTTAACCATGCGAGGAAGGTTTTTTACATATTTGACGAAGATATGATCCAAAGAATTTATGAGAATTTTTTTTGGAATTTTGGGACTAATAGAAATATAGGTTGCTTCACAACCTAGGGCAAAAATTGACACATGGACATGACACATAGGCAAAACTAATGAGGTGGCGCCTAGTCATAGCAATCCACCACAACTTACAAGGTTATGACCATCTATATTGGTCGTGATCAGCAAGAAATAAGGCAGCGGATCAGTGTAGTCTGCTTTATCATTTCATGTAAGGAAATTACGACCTTTCTGGCCAAAATGGTCGTTATAGTTTAGGGTTTGGAGCCCTCCGAACAACTTACGACCAATTGGTCTCATATGGTCGTAGATTTATGACCATTTCCTCCAGGGTCACTGACAGAAGGTCATAAGTTGACATATTTCTTGTAGTGGTCGGCACGCTACCTCTACATCTACCTTCGGGATTAGTTTTAGACCTGAATAATTGTTATTTGGTGCCAGTGTTGAGCATGAACATTATATCTGGATCTTGTTTAGTGCGAGATAGTTATTCATTTAAATCAGAGAATAATGGTTGTTCTATTTATATGAGTAATATCTTTTATGGCCGTGCACCCTTGAAGAGTGGTCTTTTTTGTTGAATCTCGATTGTGGTGATACACATATTCATAATATTGATGCCAAAAGATGCAAAGTTGATAATGATAGTGCAACATATTTGTCGCACTGCCGTTTAGGTCATATTGGTGTAAAGCGCATGAAGAAGCTCCATGCAGATGGGCTTTTGGAATCACTTGATTATGAATCATTTGATACTTGCGAACCATGCCTCATGGGCAAGATGACTAAAACTCCGTTCTCCGGAACAATGGAGCGAGCTAATGACTTATTAGAAATAATACATACCGATGTATGCGGTCCGATGAGTGTTGAAGCTCGCGGCGGGTATCGTTATTTTCTGACCTTCACAGATGATTTGAGCAGATATCGGTATATCTACTTGATGAAACACAAGTCTGAAATATTTGAAAAGTTCAAAGAATTTCAGAGTGAAGTGGAGAATCATCGTAACAAGAAAATAAAGTTTCTACGATCTAATCGCGGAGGCGAATATTTGAGTTATGAATTTGGCCTTCATTTAAAACAATGTGGAATAGTTTCACAACTCACGCCTCCTGGAACACCACAGCGTAATGGTGTGTCCGAACGTCGTAACCGTACTTTATTAGATATGGTGCGATCTATGATGTCTCTTACCGATTTACCACTATCATTTTGGGGTTATGCATTAGCGACAGCTGCATTCACGTTAAATAGGGCACCGTCTAAATCCGTTGAGACGACATCGTATGAACTGTGGTTTGGCAAGAAACATAGGCTGTCGTTTCTTAAAGTTTGGGGTTGCGACACTTATGTCAAAAGGCTTCAGCCTGATAAGCTCGAACCCAAATCGGAGAAGTGCGTCTTCATAGGAAACCCTAAGGAAACAATTGGGTACACCTTCTACCACAGATCTGAAGGCAAGATCTTTGTTGCCAAGAATGGAAACTTTCTAGAGGAGTTTCTCTGGAAAGAAGTGAGTGGGAGGAAAGTAGAACTTGATGAGGTAATTGTACCTTCTCTCGAATTGGAAAGTAGCTCATTAGAGAAATCCGTTCCCGTGATGCCTACACCAACTAGAGAGGAAGCTAATGATAATGATCATGAAACTTCAGATCAAGTTACTACTGAATCGCGTAGGTCAACCAGAGCATGATCCGCACCAGTGTGGTACGGTAATCCTGTTCTGGAAGTCATGTTACTTGACCGTGATGAACCTATGAACTATGAAGAAGCTATGATGAGCCCAGATTCCGATAAATGGCTTGAGGCCGTGAAATCTGAGATAGGATCCATGTATGAGAACAAAGTATGGACTTTGGTGGACTTGCCCAATGATCGGCGAGCCATAGAGAATAAATGGATCTTCAAGAAGAAGACTGACGCTGATGGTAATGTTACTGTCTACAAAGCTCGACTTGTCACAAAAGGTTTTCGACAAGTTCAAGGAGTTGACTACGATGAGACTTTCTCACCCGTAGCGATGCTTAAGTCTGTCCAAATCATGGTTAGCAATTGCCGAATTTTATGATTATGATATTTGGCAAATGGACGTCAAAACTGCATTCCTTAATTGATTTCCTAAAGAAGAGTTGCATATGATGCAACCAGAAGGTTTTGTCGATCCTAAAGGTGCTAACAAAGTGTGCAAGCTCCGGCGATCCATCTATGGACTGGTGCAAGCATCTCGGAGTTGAAATATACGCTTTGATGAGGTGATCAAAGCATATGGTTTTATACAGACTTTTGGAGAAGCCTGTATTTACAAGAAAGTGAGTGGGAGCTCTGTAGCATTTCTAATATTATATGTGGATGACATATTGTTGATTGGAAATGATGTAGAATTTCTGGATAGCATAAAAGGATACTTGAATAAGAGTTTTTCAGTGAAAGACCTCGGTGAAGCTGTTTATATATTAGGCATCAAGATCTATAGAGATAGATCAAGGCGCTTAATAGGATTTTCACAAAGCACATACCTTCATAAAGTTTTGAAGAAGTTCAAAATGGATCAGTCAAAGAAAGGGTTCTTGCCTGTGTTACAAGGTGTGAAGTTGAGATAGACTCAATGCGCGACCAATGCAGAAGATAGAGAGAAAATGAAAGTCATTCCCTGTGCCTCAACCATAGATTCTATCATGTATGCTATGATGTGTACCAGACCTGATGTGTGGGTTGCTATAAGTTTAGCAGGGAGGTACCAAAGTAATCCAGGAGTGGATCACTAGACAGCGGTCAAGAACATCCTAAAGTACCTGAAAAGGACTAAGGATATGTTTCTCGTTTATTGAGGTGACAAAAAGCTCGTCGTAAATGGTTACGTCGATGCTAGCTTTGACACTGATCCGGATGACTCTAACTCACAAACCAGATACGTATTTATAATGAATGGTGGAGCTGTCAGTTGGTGCAGTTCCAAGCAGAGCGTCGTGGCGGGATCTACGTGTGAAGCGGAGTACATAGCTGCTTTGGAAGCAGTAAATGAAGGAGTCTGGATGAAGGAGTTCATATCCAATCTAGGTGTAATACCTAGTGCATCGGGTCCAATGAAAATCTTTTGTGAACATACTGGAGCAATTGCCTTGGCGAAGGAATCCAGATTTCACAAAAGAACCAAACACATCAAGAGACGCTTCAACTCCATCCATGATCAAGTCAAGTAGGGACACATAGAGATTTGAAAAATACATACGGATCTCAATGTGGCAGACCCATTGACTAAGCCTCTTCCACGAGCAAAACATGATCAGCACTAAGACTCCATGTGTGTTAGAATCATTACAATGTAATCTAGATTATTGACTCTAGTGCAAGTGGGAGACTGAAGGAAATATTCCCTAGAGGCAATAATAAATTTGTTATTTTATATTTCCTTATATCATGATAAATGTTTATTATTCATGCTAGAATTGTATTAACCGGAAACTTGATACATGTGTGGATA
Source organism: Triticum aestivum (assembly GCF_018294505.1). Classification (NCBI taxonomy): domain Eukaryota; kingdom Viridiplantae; phylum Streptophyta; class Magnoliopsida; order Poales; family Poaceae; genus Triticum; species Triticum aestivum. Next base: position 401,152,214 of record NC_057814.1, on the reverse strand, counting down.
CATAGACAAAACACCATGTCCCCAGTAAGCCTCTACTAGACTAGCTCGTTAATTAAAGATGGTTAAGTTTCCTAACCATAGACATGTGTTGTCATTTGATGAATGAGATCACATCATTAGGAGAATGATGTGATGGACAAGACCCATTCGTTAGCTTAGCATTATGATCGTTCAGTTTTATTGCTGTTGCTTTCTTCATGTCATATACATATTCCTTCGACTATGAGATTATGCAACTCCCGAATACCGTAGGAATACCTTGTGTGCTATCTAACGTCCCAATGTAACTGGGTGATTATAAAGATGCTCTACAGGTATCTCCAAAGGTGTTTGTTGGGTTGGCATAGATCGAGATTAGGATTTGTCACTCCGAGTATCGAAGAGGTATCTCTGGGCCCTCTCGGTAATGCACATCATAAGAAGCCTTGCAAGCAAAGTGACTAATGAGTTAGTTGCGGGATGATGTATTACGGACCGAGTAAAGAGACTTACCAGTAACGAGATTGAACTAGGTATGAAGATACCGACGATCGAACCTTGGGCAAGTAACATACCGATGACAAAGGGAATAACATATGTTGTCATAACGGTTCGACCGATAAAGATCTTCCTAGAATATGTAGGAGCCAATATGAGCATCCAGGTTCCGCTATTGGTTATTGACCAGAGAGGTGTCTCGGTCATGTCTACATACTTCTCGAACCCGTAGGGTCCGCACGCTTAACGTCCGATGACAATTTAGTATTATATGACTTATGTGATTTGCTGACCGAATGTTGTTCGGAGTCCCGAATGAGATCACGGACATGACGAAGAGTCTCGAAATGATCGAGAGGTAAAGATTGATATATATGATGATAGTATTCGGACACCGGAAATGTTTCAGATAGTATCGGGTATATATCGGAGTACCGGGGGGGCTAACCGGAACCCCGGGGAGGAATAATGGGCCTTATGGGCCATAAGAGGGGAGCACACCAGCCCACAAGGGGTGGCTCCCCCCTTTAGGCAGGAGGCCGAATAGGAGAAGGAAGAGGGGGTTTGGCCCCCCTTTCCTTCCTCCCTTCCCTCTTCCCTTTTCCCCCTTCCGGTGATAAGGACATGGGGCGAATTGGGATAGGACCCCAAGTAGGATTCCTCCTACTTGGGGTGCCCCATGGCTGCTCCCCTCCCCCTCCCACCTATATATACGTAGGGAGGGGGTGCCTAGAACACACACCAACAATTGTTAGCCGTGTGCGGCGGCCCCCTCCACAGTTTACGCCTCCGGTCATATCTTCGTAGTGCTTAGGCAAAGCCCTGCGCGGATCACTTCACCATCACCGTCACCACGCCGTCGTGCTGATGGAACTCATCTTCTTCCTCGACACCTTTGCTGGATCAAGAGGACGAGGGACGTCACCGAGCTGAACGTGTGCAGAACTCAGAGGTGTCGTAGGTTCGGTGCTTGATCGGTCGGATCTAGAAGAAGTTCGATTACATCAACAACGTTGTCAAACGCTTCCGCTTTCGGTCTACGAGGGTATGTGCACGCACTCTCCCTCTCTCGTTGCTATGCATCTCCTAGATAGATCTTGCGCGAGCGTAGGATTTTTTTTGAAATTACATGCTACGTTTCCCAACAGTTCTATCAATTGCCCAATAGTAATTTGTATGCTATTTTTCTCGAGAGAAGCCGCTAGTGAAATCTACGGCTCCCGGTGAGGGAGTCCTGGACTAAGGGGTCCTCGGGCGTCCGGCCTGTTATCTGTTGGGCCGGACTGATGGGCTATGAAGACATGAAGGCTGAAGACTACACCCGTGTCCGGATTGGACTCTACTTGGCGTGGAAGGCAAGCTAGGCGACCGATTATGAAGATTTCCTCCTATGTAACCAACTCCATGTAACCCTAGATCTCTCCGGTGTCTATATAAACCGGAGGGCATAGTCCATATAGGGGAGATTCATTACCATATACTCATAGGCTAGACTTCTAGGGTTTAGCCATTACGATCTCGTGGTAGATCAACTCTTGTAACACTCATATTCATCAAGATCAATCAAGCAGGAAGTAGGGTATTACCTCCATAGAGAGGGCCCGAACCTGGGTAAACATTGTGTCCCCCGTCTCCTGTTACCATCGATCCTAGACGCACAGTTCGGGACCCCCTACCCGAGATCCGCCGGTTTTGATACTGACATTGGTGCTTTCATTGAGAGTTCCACTGTGCCATTGACGAAAGGCTCGATGGCCCCTTCAATCGTCGGTAATGGCGTCGTTCAGGGAGAAACCTTTCTCCCCGGATAGATTTTTGTATTCGGCGGCTTCGTACTGCGGGCCAACTCACTTGGCCATCTGGAGCAGGTCGATAGCTATGCCCGTGGCCATTAGGTCAGATTTGGAAGCTTGAACTACCTCGCGGATATCCGTGGAGACTTTATCTTTGATGGATTTGATACCGCGGCGATCGCTCCCCTTCTCTCCGATGAACATGACTCAAATTTGTCATTGGAGCACACCGAGGAGATGGATCCTGTTGCTGCAACGGCCTCAGTATCGACGTAGGTCATCCCCTCCGGGGCCATAAGGTCCGCGGCGTTGGAGCCGCACACGGATTCGACATCCTGCAATCCTAGCATCAATGGAACTCCGGACTCATCTCCGGCTACATGTTCCAGATCAAGTGCGCCTGCGGACACCGAGCTGGATCGGTTATCGATTTTCGAATTTAGCACCACAGACATCTTCCAGCATTCGCCTTGGGGTGACGTACTAAATTCTTTGAAGAACTTGTCCTTGGAGGAAGACTCACAGCCGAACTATGTTCGGTTCGAGCTAGAGGCGGACGACAAGGAATTTTGCTCCCCACCCGCCACCCACTTCATAGCCACCGTCGACTACTTAACCGACGTGCTTGACTATGGCTCCGAAGACATCACCGGTATGGACGACGATGCCGACAATGAGCAAGGCCAAGACCCGCCATTCACTGGACGTTGGACGACCACCTCTTCGTACGACGTATACATGGTTGATACACCCAAAGGATCTGGCAACGACAAAGAAGAGCCAGATAAGAAAAAACCCTCTGAGACGCAGTCCAAGCGCCGGCGCCCCAAACGCCGTTCTAAGCCTTGTCGCTTAAAGGATGGCAACACTGGCACCAGAGAAAATAGTACTCTGGGCGACGCCGAAAACAATGAAGACCCTGTCGGCGCTGCATCAGAACAGGAGGAACATGACAACACGCAAGACAACCCTGATGAACAGGCCATAGAAGATAACTCGGAGGACGATAGTTACCATCCACCCTCCGAAGAGGAGACAAGCCTCGGCAATGAAGACTTCATCATGCCGGAGGACCCTCTGGAGCAGGAGCGCTTTAAGCTTCAGCTCATAGCCATTGCAAGGAGCTTGAAAAAGAAACAACAGCAGCTTCAAGCCGAACAAGACCTGCTCGTCGACAGATGGACCGACGTCCTGACAGCCGAAGAATACAGCCTCAAGCGCCCAGCCAAAAGCTACCCGAAACACAGACTGCTACCTCAATTTGATGAGGAGGCACCGTAACACATATCTCCCTCGCGTAATGCGGAACGACCACCACGTGGTCGAGACAGGGCGGCCGACCGGCCACCATGCGGTCAGGATAAAGCGGCAACTCATGCCGAACAACAGCCTGCCCCACCACCCCGCAAAAATAAAGACAGAAGAGTTCGGGGTCACACGTATGACCTCCGGAAGACCCTGGACAGTAGAGCAGGACATACAAGATCGATCTACGGATCACGAGGACGTGCCTCGAGGCACGAAGACAGCTACCTATTTGGATGTGACAAACCTAACCACGCTCGGTCCGAATGCCGCAAACGGACTCCATCAGAGCTACGCCGCGACACGGCCCGGTACAGAGGTGCCGTACACCCTCTCTGCTTCACAGACGAGGTACTGGATCACGAATTCCCTGAGGGATTCAAGCCCGTCAATATCGAATCATACAACGGCACAACCGATCCCGCAGTGTGGATCGAGGATTTCATCCTCCACATCCACATGGCTCGAGGAGATGACCTCCACGCCATTAAATACCTCCCACTCAAGCTCAAAGGACCAGCTCGGCATTGGCTTAACAGCCTGCCTGAAAATTCTATCGGCAGCTGGGAGGACTTGGAAGAAGCTTTCCTAGACAACTTCCAAGGAACATATGTCCGACCACCAGACGCCGATGACCTAAGCCACATAGTTCAACAACCTGGAGAATCAGCCAGAAAATTCTGGACTAGGTTCCTAACCAAAAAGAACCAGATCGTTGACTGTCGGGATGCCGAGGCCTTAGCATCCTTCAAACACAGCATCCGTGACGAATGGCTAGCACGCCACCTCGGCCAAGAAAAGCCGAAGTCCATGGTAGCCCTCACGGCACTCATGACCCGCTTTTGCGCGGGAGAGGACAGTTGGCTGGCCCGTAGTAACAACACAGCCAGCGAGACAGGCCCCTCTGAGGCCAAGAATAGCACTGGCAAGCTCCGGCACAATAGGCACAAACGCTGAAGCAATGACAACAACACCGATGACTCCACAGTCAACGCCGGATTCAGTGGCTCCAAGTCCGGCCAACGGAAGAAGCCCTACAAAAGAAATAATGAAGGACCTTCCAGCCTGGACCGCATACTCGACCGTCCGTGCCAAATACACGGCACCCCGGACAAGCAAGACAATCATACCAACAGGGATTGTTGGGTTTTCAAGCAGGCTGGCAAGTTAAATGCCGAAAACAAAGAAAAGGGATCACAAAGTGAGGACGAGGACGAAGAGCCCCGGCAGCCGAACACTGGGGGGCAAAAGAAGTTTCCCCCTCAAGTCCAAACGGTGAACATGATATACGCTACACACATCCCCAAAAGGGAGCATAAGCGTGCACTCAGGGACGTCTACGCGGTAGAGCCAGTCACCCCCAAATTCAATCCATGGTTCATTTCCGATCACCTTTGATCGTCGAGACCACCCAACCAGTATCTGTCATGGCGGTTCAGCCGCATTGGTCCTTGACCCATTCATCGATGGATTTCACCTAACGCAAGTCCTAATGGACGGTGGTAGCAGCCTCAACTTGCTCTATCAAGACACAGTTCGGAAGATGGGCATTGACCCCTCACGAATCAAACCAACAAAGACTACCTTCAAAGGAGTCATACCAGGCGTCGAGGCCCGCTGTACGGGCTTAATCACGTTGGAAGTGGTCTTCGGTTCTCCGGACAATTTCCGAAGCAAGGAGTTAATCTTTGACATCGTCCCATTCCGCAGCGGCTACCACGCACTTCTCGGACGAACAACGTTTGCTAGATTCAACGCAGTGCCACACTACGCTTATCTCAAGCTCAAGATGCCCGGTCCACGTGGCGTCATAACAGTCAATGGCAACATGGAACGCTCCCTCCGAACAGAGGAGCACACCGCCGCCCTAGCAGCAGAGGTATAGAGCGGCCTTCTCAAACAACACCATAGTGCGGCTGCCGAGCCCCTGGACACCATCAAGAAGTTCCGAACTACACTGCAGCAGGACAGCAAGGCTCGTTAAGAGCTCGACTAGCAATTCGGCCTCCGTCCCAGTCCCGATGAAGCAGTGGCATTCGTACCACGCGTACATAATTACGCACTTGAAATTCCATGGACATCGACGGAGGCACAAGCTAACCCGGGATCTACAGTTCGGCTAGACCGACCCCGGACACACTTTTTCCTTTCTGTTTCAGGTTCCTTTTCCTGCGAGCCTGATCACCAGCCCCTTCGAAGGATTGGCATACAAAGGGGGCATGCAGCATACGTGCGTAGGCTAACCTCCATACGTTCTTCTTGACGGTATTTTTACTTATTTCCCAGAACCCGCACGCTGCCCCTTCTTGATCCTGGCATGTTAAATAGTCCGGGTGCTTATCGCACTATTTGTATAAGATACGCCTTGATGTATCCATTCAGTTATGATAAAAATGATTTGCGGCCCAGTTTCTGTGGTTTTCGCTTCTTACTTCATTTTATTTCGATCTGCTTATCAGCTACATCGGTACTCTTTGTACGTTTCATATTCGCCAAGGGCTGCTTATCGCCCCATAACATGACAACAAAGTCCGAACACTTCTTGTATACAAGTTCAGCACCCCGAATTTAGCATTATATGCATTGTCTCCGAATCATGTGTTTGGTCAATAGTTGGGTTGCCCGGCTCCTGTGCTTGCTACCCTATGTTCCGCTCTATCGGCTAGGGTAGTAAAGGGAGAACTACTGCGATTGTGCCCTGGCCCTGACCGGATGAGCACCTCAGTAGAGAAAGCCGAAAACTGGCTGTCATGATACGGCGAGAGCCGGTCAGCTGTTCGAGGGTTACAAAATCGTTGGAGATTTTTTCCGCATCACGCAAAGGATCGGCACTTCCCGATTAGATGCTGACAGCACCCTGGCTTGGACCAGGGGCTACGCACTTGCTTAATTATAAAACTCCTATGGCTAAGTGAGGGTGTTTAAGCCGTATAGTTTGATTGCCTTGTTTGTTGCGCTAAACAACTCCTTCAAGGACCATATAATTGGATCAAGATTGTTTAGATCCCATCCCGAACACCTCCGTACTAATTACGTGAGGGCATAAGCCAACGACTGGCCAATCCTCAGATTGCATATAACACGGCCACACAGGAGGAAACAATTTAAAGCGTAACGAAATTACATTACAAAACAAGCTTTGTCTTTATAATACAAGGCAAAGGACAACATGAATGTATTCATTCGAAAATAATGTCCTTCGAACATTGAGCTACCACAAGTCGAGACCCTTCTATGACATCCGCAAAATATTTCTCGGGTGTGCGGTGCTCCTTGCCCTCCGGCGGTCCGCTGGCAACTTCAACAGCGTTCATCTTTGCCCACCACATCTTGCAGCGAGCGAAGGCCATACGGGCACCTTCAATACAGGCAGAGCGCTTGACGACATCTAGCCGCGGAAAGGCTTCCATTAGGCGCCTCACGAGTCCGAAGTAGCTGCCGGGCATAGCTTCGGCTGGCCATAGCCGGATTGTCAAATCCTTCATGGCTAGTTCGGCCACCCGGTGCAGCTCCACTAGCTGCTTCAGCTGATCGGTGAAAGACACGGGATGCTCTGGCGCCGCATACTGCGCCCAGAATAGCTTCTCCGTAGAACCTCCTCCTTCGGCTCGGTAGAAATCTGCAGTGTCTGATACGCTGCGTGGTAGATCCGCAAAAGCTCCCGGGGAACTCCGAACCCAGGTGAGTAAAAGGTACTGCCTCTCCGCATACTTGCTTTGCTTCTTAAAAGCCTTACCCGCCGTGATTTTTCTGGCCTCCTGGATCTCCTGGATGACGGCCTGGGCCTCATTCCGCGCGGTCTCTGCACCCTGACGAGCCTTGGTGAGTTCGGCCTCCTAAGCCGACGCATCATTCTCCAAGGTCTCACATTTTTTCACTGCATCTTGGAGCTCCTGCTGGATTTCCTTGACACGGGCCTCGAGCTTCTTACGGGCGGCTTGCTGCTGGACAGCCTTCTCGGCCTCGCCCAGGGCCTTCTTCAGGGCCTCGATCTCGGTCGCGGCTCCTGCATACGTTTTGACATTACAGTCAATACACAGCGTCTCCGCTTTCCGAACACACAGCAAAACATTACTTACCTTGCTTCTCCTGCAGCCGCACTCTAACCTCGCCGAGCTCATTCTCGATCCGCTCCAACCTCTGCCTCAGTTCAGAGACTTCGGCAGCATGTGAGGTCGCGGCCAACAGCGACGCCTGCTCATACACACATATCACGTTAGTCTCCTTCACTAGAGGATTGATCCTCTGTCCGGTTCCTCTTACCGAGCACCGGACAGTGTCTCAGGGGCTACTGACCATATGGCATTTTTCTCTGTTATTTACCTCGAAACCTGTCAACAGGTTGCTGTAGGCTTCGTTCAGTCCACTCTTGGCGGACTGAACCTTCTCGATCACCGCGCTCATAAGAACACGGTGCTCGTCCATAACGGAGGCGCCTCGTAGCGCCTCCATCAGGTTATCCGGCACCCTTGGATGGACAGGGGCCACCGGCGGAAACGGTGCACCCCCCTCCTTCAAAGGGGGCTGCCCGCCCGACTCCGGAGCCATATGGGTCTCCGGAATCGTATCCGGCTGAGGGCCAAGCTGGAGGCGGCCCTCTTCGCCAGTCTCCATGGGGATCGTCCTCTCCATTTGTCCGGCAATGGAGGCTTCGCCTTGTGGCGCCTCCCGGATAGCGTCCTGGGTTCCTCCCCAGCTCGGATCAGCCCTCCGGGACAGCGCCTCGGCGTCGTCCCCGGCTCCAGGGGAGTAAGCAGGCGGTGGAGACTGGCTCGCCATCTCCGACGGAGCCAACGAACTTCTAGACGAGGATCACTGGATTAGCTCGCGGGCCGGACTGCAATAGTACAGCTAACTACATCAAGATAATGGAGAGAAAGGGCTGGATATGCGCATAAATAAGCCATGTCACTTACGATGCGGCCTGGGGCTTTGTGTGGGGGCGTTGTTTCGGACTACTGTCAACGTCCCACACAGTGTTGGCCGCCGGAACGCCCTTCCCCTTTTTAGGCGCCTCCGCCCCCAGATGCGCTGGAGCCGCCCTCTTCTTCTTCCTCTCCTCAGGGGGAGGATTGTTTTCTTCCTCCTCCTCCTCTCTCCCTCATTGTCCTCAGGGACAGAGGAATGAGTTTCGTCGTCTTCGGATGCCGCGGCCGAAGTACCCTTACGACGGAGGCCGCTCTTGGCCCCCTTTGCCTTCTTGGCCTTCTTCTCCGACGCCTTATACGACGCCGGTACTAGCATCTCCACCAAGCGCGGGATGACTGGTTCTTCAGGCAGCAGAGCCGGACACTGGATCCACTTCGCTCTGTCCATCCAGTCCTAAAGGAGCAATAACAAAAGCTCAGACATCATCCTCCAAACAATTAGGTTGAGGTCTTGTTCGAAATAACATACCTTGCTAGCGGGGTGTGTACAATGGTGACCACGGTCCGAATCCGTGGCTGGTGGTTTCTCACTGCCCTTGAAGAGCAATTTCCATGCGCCCTCATGCATAGTCTCGAAGAGCCTCACCAGGGTCCGGTGCTTCTTTGGATTGAACTCCCACAGCAGCCGGCTTCGGCGCTGGCATGGAAGGATCCGGCGAACTAACATCACCTGGATCACATCAACGAGCTTGACGCTCCTGGTTACCATGCTCTGAACACGCGTCTGCAGCGCTATCGGCTCATCAGGAGAACACCAGTCCGGACTCTTCTCGACCCAGGAGGTGAGTCGCATAGGAGCGCCGGAGCGGAATTCGGCAGCCGCGGCCCAGGAGGTGCTGCATGGTTCTGTGACATAGAACCACTGCTTCTACCACTCCTTTACCGTATCCACAAAGGTGCCTTTGGGCCAAGAGACGTTGGACAATTTACTCACCATTGCCCCTCAGCACTCCGCGTGCTGGCCATCGACCACCTTCGGCTTCACGTTGAAGGCTTTGAGCCACAATCCGAAGTGGGGGTGGATGCGGAGGAAGGCCTCGCATATGACGATAAACGTCGAAATGTTGAGGAAGGAATTCGGGGACAGATCATGGAAATCTACCCCGTAATAATACATTAGCCCGCAGACGAAGGGGTGAAGTGGAAACCCTAGCCCGCGGAAGAAATGGGGGATGAATACCACCCTCTCTGTGGGCTCCGGCGTGGGGACGATCTGTCCCTCGGCCGGCAGACGGTGGGCGATCTCTTTCGCCAAATATCCGGCCGCCCGGAGCTCAGTAATGTCCTCCTCTATGATGGAGGAGACCATCCACTTGCCCTGACCACCGGATCCGGACATGGTTGCCGGGGTGGAAAGGAGATTGGAACTTGGGCGCTGGAGCTCGAGGTTGGGAAGGCAGAGACAGAGAGAAAGTGTGAGAAGAGGAAGGGGGGATCCTTATCTCCTTATAAAGGCAACAAATATTAAACGCCTCCTCACTCACCTTGAGATTCGCCTATTCCTAAGGCCTGTGTAAACGACACGGTTGGGTTACCCATGCCCGCATTGATGAGAATCCCGCGATAAGGGGACACGATCTCTGCTTCGACAAGACGTGCCAATAGCAACCGTGTCTTGAAACGTGGGGCAAGCGGTTCGAAATTATGACCGAACGGACGTAACGTCACATTGCAGAAAGTTGTCAGCGGATGGGACTCGTGTAAACTATATAAATTCTCTCTGCGGTTGTGCGTGGTGTGTAACAGGTCTGGATACAATCATCGCACCCGAAGACTATCTTGGAGTTCAGAAAAGGGGGAACCCGCCTTGCAATGCCGAAGACAATCTACGCGCCGGACTCCTCGTCATTGAAGCCAGGTTCGGGGGCTCCTGAGGGAGTCCTGGACTAAGGGGTCCTCGGGCGTTCGGCCTGTTATCTGTTGGGACGGACTGATGGGCTATGAAGACATGAAGGCCGAAGACTATACCCGTGTCTGGATTGGACTCTACTTGGCGTGGAAGGCAAGCTAGGCGACCAATTATGAAGATTTCCTCCTATGTAACCGACTCCATGTAACCCTAGATCTCTCCGGTGTCTATATAAACCGGATGGCATAGTCCGGATAGGGGAGATTCATTACCATATACTCATAGGCTAGACTTCTAGGGTTTAGCCATTACGATCTCGTGGTAGATCAACTCTTGTAACACTCATATTCATCAAGATCAATCAAGCAGGAAGTAGGGTATTACCTCCATAGAGAGGGCCCGAACCTGGGTAAACATTGTGTCCCCCGTCTCCTGTTACCATCGATCCTAGACGCACAGTTCGGGACCCCCTACCCGAGATCCGCCGGTTTTGACACCGACACTCGGGTCTATTCTTAATCTTATTTGCTTTCCGGTCTATTATTTGCTACCTTTATTTTCAGATCTATTATTCTAAAAACCCACAAATACCTTGATGCACTTTTTTCTTACTTCTTTTATTTCACGTTTATTCGAGAACTATTTATCCAATATATCATAATTTTTATCCCGTCAACTTGACAATTTCTAGCACCGTTACCCGAAAAGGATTGACAACCCCTTTAACACGTCGGGTTGCAAGTATTTGTTCTTTGTGTGCAGGTACCGTTTACGTAGTTGTGCTGCATCATCCCTTCCTCTTTGGTAAAATACCGACGCCGTTCAAGCGACATCAGTACCCAGAAGCACAATTATGTTTTTCACTTTTTTGGGAAGCACAACTGTTATTTTCTGTTTTCGAAAAACACAGTTGTGCTTTCTGTTCTTCAAGGAAGCACAGTTGTGCTTCTCGTGGAAGCATAGGTGGCGTTTTTTTCCTTTTGGGGGGAAGCACAGCTCGTAGAAGCACATGCTATGCTTTTTCCTTTTTGGGAAGCACAACATGTGCTTCTCGCAGAAGCAAATTCTCGTGGAAAAGCAATGGTTTAAAAAAATCATTTTTCCTTACAAAATAAGGAAAACCCCCTGAAAAACCCATCTAAAACTCAAAAATTCGTACAGGTAAAAAGGAAAATCCAGAGGGTGTCCTAGCGCGTGACACATGGCGGTGACTGAGCACACCACTTGCGCGCTCCTAGGTTAATAAAGTGACCTTTGCTAGAGCCCCCAAGGGATAATCTTTGATTAGTTGCTCCCGAGTGTTGCCCTTGTGATGACTCTGCCTGGGCCGACTTAGTGAGTCACAAAATTACTTGCGCTGTCTTAAACATAACCAATTATAACCAACATAACATTTTATCACAATTATATTTTAGAAACAGATAAATGCAGCACTGGTGCTTGAACTTGCCATGAACTTTCACTCTACTGACTGCAATTCTGAAATACATAGAACTGGTTCCAAAAATTGGCACGAGTGTGTAAATACGGTGTTAATTCCATCCGTAAACATAAAATGCGCTAATGTGGCATCGTATTTCAGCTAGCGTGGACATGTGACATGCCAGTGTGGCATGAGACCCACTTAAGCATATGTCTATGACCCATGGGTCCCCTTATCAAAACAAATGGACGAATGCTCACTTTACTACATGCAGTTGTGAAATAGTTAGAACCGGTTCCAAAACTTACACAAGCGTGCAAGTACGGTGCAAATCCCATCCGTAAGGTAAAATGCATTGACGTGGCACCATATTTGAGTTAGCATGCACATGTGGTGTGCCAGCATGCCTTGAGACCTGCTAATCAGGATGACTTACATAGCATATGCCTCCATGACCTGTGGGTACCACCTTATCAGCACAAAGGGAAAATTAATACAAAAAATGGTGGCCGCTGAACTCAAACCAGTGACCTCGAGCTAGCCAATAGGCTGTGCTAGCAACAACACAGAGCTTAATGTTTTGTAAAGGAACACGTTCATGGGGTTTAAATGGCTACAGTCAGTGCAACCCACTTTGCACATGTTAGTCTTTTTTGTTTTTATGAAAATTGCAATATAATACATAAACATTATATCTACAAATAAAATAACTTCAAAATTGTTCATGTAACTTTAAAAATATTCACTTATTTACATGTGGATTATACTTTTTTTAGTAAATACACGCATTTAAAATGTGTAGTAAATAAATAAAATATACACTCATGGCATATGTTTGAATTATACAGAATTAAAAATACAAACATTTACTTACTAATTTTCAATATTCACTTGTGTACATGACTAGGATATATTCATCATTTTATATAATTTAAATAAAAGTCAAGTGTGAATAATCATAAAAATAATAATTTAAAATTATGTATATTTATGAATATTTCTTAAATAATATAAACATTTACTTGAATAACATACTTATGAATACAAAAAGGTGCATACAATTATTCAAATATTTCTATAATTAAAATATTTTTTATGAAATGTAATTTATAAATATTTGCGTTATTCTAAATTATACAAACATTTTTTATAACTCATAAATACTATTTATTTATATGTTATCAGTTTAATAGTTCATGAATATTTATAAAAATTACTTGAACATTTTGTCAATAAGTTATTGTATTTGTATGTATAATAATTATAACACACGAATATTTGAGCTTTTATTTTTATTACAATGATTATACTTTTACCAATTCTAGAAAAATGAAACATGGGCCGCACTGACTTTAGCCCATTTAAACCACACGGACGTGTTCCTTTACAATATATTAACGCTCTGTTTGGATGTCTGTATTGGAGGCCTATGTATTGAATTGGTTTCAATTGCAATTCAGCCATGAAACTATAATGGACATGAATATGAGATTTCGGGCCTATATTCGCCAGATTTTGGATGACAGTTTCCATATACGACCCAAAGACCTGAATTGTAAGCTTGGTAATACCAAATCGATTACAGGGCCCTAATACATACATCCAAACAGGGTGTAAGCCTTGTTATCCTTACTAGACGTCAAACCTTAAATTGAAGTGGCTAGCATTGCACGTTCAAGTCATCATGTGGGGGCCACTCATCATAGAGACGTATACTATGCAAGCCATCATGTTCAGTTGTTGCAAGCGGGTCCCACGCCACATGTTCGCGCTCACCGAAATTCGGTGCCATGTCAGCGCATTTTACATCAACTGATGGGATTAGGACCATATTTACATGTTCATGCCATGTTTTGGAACCAGTTCTAGATGTTTCACGACTGCGGGTACTAAGGTGAACATTCGTGGCAATTCGCAAGTTCATGCACTAGTGTTGTAATTACCTCTTTGAATAAAGAAGGCGGCCAGTCTTACCTGCTATCGGAGATCTCTAATCTTTTATATGTACCTCTTTCTTGATCCTTTTAGCATTTGCCTTCAATTCTTACTTTAAATGGAGGGTCCTCCTAGAGCACAGATGACTAAGACTTAGTTAAGTCACAGTCAATTTTTTTGCGGGAAACTGGATATATTAATCAAGGCACATGTGTACAATCAAACCATTACAGTAGGGATAACATTTTCAGGACAACGACCTAACCAACAAGCAGTACATTGCTCAGACCTCCCTATAGCAGCAAGTTCATGACTTGCTTTGTTCTATTGACGAGAGACTTTCTGGAGCTCCATCACTCTATCACCAAGTAGCAGCTTCTCAATTTCATGAATCTGGTTGGTCAGAGTAGATCGATCTGATCCACGTGAGCATATTTCAGCGAGCTAATAACCTCCGAACAATCAGTATTGACAAATCATGGGAAGTTGAGCCCATGCTAGAGCGAGACGAATCCCTTCATCACAAAGATGACCTGACCGAAGTGATCACGAAGTGTCGTGCCAACTCCAGCTTGGTCAGTTTCTTGCACAAAGGAGCCGTCTACGTCTGGCTGAACCCAACCACTCTGCGCAGCACACCAGCGAAGCATGTGAAGTTCATTCCATTTGGGAGTAGTATAGGTCAACCACTTGCTTCCCTGTTGCCAAGTCAGCATGAGGGGGTACTAATTGGCCATGAGAATGGACTCCATAGATGGTATGGAAAAGGAAGGGGCCCTCCGCTGATGGCAACGGTTTATCTTGGAGTATTTCATTTCAAGTATACAAAATCCTCCAACAAGAACATGAGCAACATGAGCCTCTGGACAATAGTTAGTCAATGTAGACGCCGGAGGATTCATTTTAGTTTAATATCAAGTATAAGCTCATCCAAAGGCAAATCCCAATGGTGACACATGATGTGATGCAATTTTTATCGTGCCGACAACGATATAGAACATACAGGGAATCTTCCACCTCCATCCCGCACAACTTGCAAGTGGCCATGACTTGTGCATGTCGTCACAGTTTAGTGTCCTAAGTAGCAAGGGCATTGCGCGCCAGCTTCCAAGCAAATACCTTTACCTTTGGTCGCACCAAACTCATCAATATAATTCCAACGAAGTGATTGATCATCAACATGAGTACTGGAAACACCAATATCTTATTGATGCATCATTTTATCGAGCCCTAAAATAATCGCACCAAACATAGAATACACCTAGCTTTTCAGGTTGCCAATCAATAAAGTCCCGATTGAGTGCCTTGAAGAGTTAATCTTGAGGATGATGCTAGCGTACGCCGGCCATAAATGTTGACGAACCAACTCTGTGTTCCAACTTTCATTGGTGTTCAACTACTCAAACACCCATTTAAGCATGCATCATCCACATGGAGTGATAGGTATGTGGGAGTGTGGACGTGGCAACCAAGGATCTCTCCAAATACGAACAGAAGTGACATTCCCTATGCGCCATATGATACCCTTTTTCGAGCAGTTCCAACCCAAACTCAATGGCCCTCCAGGCGGGCAACGTGTTGCCAGAGAAAATGGTGTCGAGAAAGGATCTAAAGGGCAAGTACTTCGCATGGAGGACCTACACACATAAACAGTTAGAAAACTGTATGAGCCGCCATGCCTCACGAGCCAACAAGGCTTGGTTGAACAAGCACATGTCACGAAATCGCACATCCCCATAGCTTTTTGGTCTCAAAATAGAATCCCAGACGATCCAGTGTGTACATCACTGCCTTCATCTTCATCATCAGTCTCAATCAGTTGACGTCAGCCTACTTACCTAGTGGTTTTCCTGCCTAGTCTAGTTGCTCTCTTGATGGTTTTGGTTTTTTGGACTAGACTTTCCCTTAACTTTCTTATATGATGTCAATCACATAGGATATATAATAATAAATATTTTATTATTGCCTCTATGGCATATTTCCAACAGGTTTCCACATCATGTCGGAGGCTCCCAAACGACACTTAACCAATCTAGGAGACACCACTCTCCAAAAGGTAATAGACGGCATGTTGATGATGAACTCCTTGCTCTTGTGCTTCAAATGATAGTCTCCCCAACAATCAACTCTCTCTCACAAATTTGGCTATGGTGGAAGAAGAATTTGAGTGGAAAGAAACTTGGGGAAGGCTACAAATCAAGGTTCAAAACGAATGGAATCTCTTGATCTCAACACATGAGTAGGTGGTTCTCTCTCAAAAAAATGAGTAGTGGAAGTGTAGCCACGTTCTGATGGCCCTCTTACTTAGTAAGAAGGGGTGGAGGGGTATATATAGCCTCCACATGAAATCCAACCATTACACACTTTTGACCCAACTCGGTGGCACCGATCAAAAAACTCAGTGGCACCAACCTGTGTAAAAGATATGAACGTTACGAATCTCGGTGGGACCGACAAGGAACAACTTGGATGAACTGATGTGCAATGGTTAGGGAAAACATAGTTCCAGTGGCACCAATTGCATCAACTTGGTAGGACCGAAGTGAAGCAATAAGGCAACAGAAAGGTTGGCATGCCGTCTCGGTGGGATAGATTGCAAAACTCGGTGGGACCGAAATAATTGCAACAAGTTACAAAAGGTTTGGCAAGCCATCTCGGTGGGACCGATTGCAAAACCCGGTGAGACCAAAATAAATGCAACTGATTACAAAGGTTGGGCAGGCCAAACCGGTGGGACCGAGAACCATTTCGATAACTCTGATTTGTTAGGGTTTAGCAGAGGCAGTGTCCAAATGAACTTGGTGGGTCCGGATGGAGAAATTTTAGTTGGGCCGAGTTGGAATGTAGGGATTTGGACATATTTGGATAGAAAAAGCGGTTGAGGGTTTTGGAGCAATATCACTAAGCACTTGAGAAAATAGATCATAAACAAAACCTCATCCTCGTGTTGGCTTTCCTACGGACTCAATGTTATCTTGGACCACTTAACCAAAAATGTAGAGTCTTGAGCTTTTGCCAATCCATGTCCTTAGCATTCTGAGGGGTCCACAATCACTAGTCCTGGCCATGTCAATCATTGAACATCCTGAAATCTTTAACTTGAATGGATATTAGTTCAATGAGATATATGTTGTTATGAATTACCAAAACCAACCGGGGATTAGTTGCACTTTCAATCTCCCCCTTTTTTTGTAATTGATGACAACATATAGATCAAAGCTTCGACAAATGATTAAATGAATGAAATACATCGCCGTTTTGAGAAGTATGTGATAAGCAAGAGCTCCCGCTAAATTTGTGCATTATTAAAAATTTGCGTTTGAATGCAAATGCACAATCGATTAGGATCATGGGTCACTCTTCCATATCACATACAACTTGGTGGAGCGCACAAAATGATATGAATGGAATAGTAAGCACGATCACCAAAACACAAGTGAGTGATCATACATGGATAATGATAATGATAATGATAAGCATTGAGAATAACATGAAGCATAGTATGATCAAACACAACCATAGTATCTCACAAGAACAACGAATCAAAGTAGCACGGATCAAACAGTAGCAAAAACTCGCGAAAACCAATGAGCAAAAGCAAGACACTCTCTCTCTCGAAGCCTAATGATCTATACAAATCACCCCCTTTGGCAACAAGTACCAAAAAGCTCGAATAGGTATAGAGCTATGCGTCTCTCTAGGCACGATTCTTGGCAGATCCTGATGGCGATCTCTGGCTGGCAGCTCCGGTGTGTGTAGATGGTGTTGAGAAGTGTGTCTGCAAAAGCTTAGGCTGAAGTCTACTTGGCTGGTGGAGTAGACACTGGAGGTGGCAATGTAGAAGCAACAACAGGGGCAAAATGTGTAGCTCTCGTATCTGCAACAGGTACAACAATAGACCTGGATGCCCTAAGCACTGTCTGGAATCGACCAGTCGTCGGTCTGCCATCTCCACTGTCCTATGTAGCAACTCTAGCTCCATCAATGTCACCCCTCAGCTTCTCCATGATAGTTTGAACCTCTGTGATCTTCACATCAAGATCATGAATCTTTGTCTCGACTATCCTCTCTAGGATCTCCTGGTTCTTGGTGTGGTTGGCCAGACTTCGCTCAATCCTCAGGGTAGCTTCTAGTAGATAAGTCATTTGATTGTTCTTTGTCTTGAGGTTGGCAATGGGAGCATTGGGAGCAGATGCTTCTTTGGATGCTTTGGCTGCTGCAGCTGCCTGAATCTTCTCATGTGCCTTAGCAGAAATAGGGTGTGAAGGATCCATCACCACTAAATTGTCCTCGAACTATGGAAACAAAGGGAGATGCTCGTGATCAAGAAGGTATGTGATCGTGCCAATCTTGGAGTTGATGAGCAACTGAATGTGCGGAGCAAAACCACATGATCTCCTTTGGTCAGCTGTGGTTCTCTTGATAGTTTCAACTATTAGGCTCATCACCTTGAACTTCTGAGGTGTATCAAGGAGACGCAGAAGGTTGATGGAGTGTCCACGAATCATCTTGTCATCTCCAGATTTGGGCAACAGAGTGTGCCTCAAAATATTATTGATGGTGGCCAAACTAGCCAACAGGTGCTTCACAGATACAAACTTGGGTGTCTCAAGGCCTTTCTCAGGAATAGGCTTGTACATGTTCTACATGGAATTGTGGTCCATCTTGGGCTTTGCATATACATCAATATCATTCTCTTCTTCTTCTGGAGCACCAAGAAGAGCAGCCCACTCAAAGATGGTTGACTAGTATCTGTTTCCCCCATTCATCCACACTATCCCCCCATCTGGATAAAAATGAGCAGTAGAGTAAAATTGCATGATCATCTCATCATTCCACTGGTAAGCTTCTTCCCAACAAAAACATCAACACCAACAAGCTTGAAGCTCTCATGAACATGGGGGAAGTTGTCTTCATCTACATCAATGTACTTCAAATCTACCCATTTCATATCACTGACAATAGGCTTCTTATCTAGCAACACTGTTTCATAGAAGTCTTGTTGCTCTCTAGTGTGGAAACGATAGTCACAAGCAGTCCTCCTCACAACATAGGGATCAGACAATCTTGATCGAAGCAAACCTTTATCCTTCCTCAACATCATGTTCTCAGCAACTGGATGTGTGTTGTCATGATCAGGAATCTTAGGTCTCAACCTCCTGAGCACTAGTGGCTCATCATCAGCATCAGCTTCAGGCACTGGGCCTTGGTCTTCTCACTAGCAGAAACATTCCTTGTTTTCCTCTTAGGTGCT
This sequence comes from Triticum aestivum, assembly GCF_018294505.1. Classification (NCBI taxonomy): domain Eukaryota; kingdom Viridiplantae; phylum Streptophyta; class Magnoliopsida; order Poales; family Poaceae; genus Triticum; species Triticum aestivum. The sequence continues at coordinate 401,133,250 of NC_057814.1, read as the reverse complement.
GGAGCTTTGGGTTTGGACTTGGAGGTGGCAGCAGTCTTCATTGCACCTGCCATAAGTTTTTGAGACTTGGCATGAGGTGGATTTGCTGCTGGTTCATCCTCTTCACTTTCAGGCATAATATCTCTCCTCATTGAAGTGGGTTTGAAGACCACATTCATAGACTATTTTCTCACTCTCTTTTTCATTGTGGGCTCCTCCTATGAGATCTTGTCCTTCTTGGACAAAGGAACCTTCCTCACAGTAGCTCTTTCCATGGAGCTGGCAGATGGTCTTGTGCTAGCAGTTGTGCCATACTCCTTTGCAAGCGCAATCTTTTTCTTCTTTGATGTTGCTTCACTAGCAACAAAATCCTCATCCTCATCATCTGAGGTTCTCTTCTTCCTTGTCCTTGTAGCAGCTTTTGGCAGTTCTGGAGAACTCCTTACTCCCTCATAATAGTTGCCTTTAGGACTAGATCCTGCACTGAGATCAACATTCACTTCCGAGGCATCCTGTGACGCCCGGATAATTAGGCTACAGTAATCCCACGTTAATGATGCCACGTCACCACGGTTACTGTTGTTAATCTCGTGTTAGTTCAAAATCGATTCGAGATTCAAACTTAAAATAAAGTCAAACGGTAAAGATTTTCAAATATTAAAACTAAAATGTTGGGGTGTTGCCAAATAATGCATAGGTAATTATTGTGGAGAAACCACACTTTTATAAAATGTTTAAAGGCTCTAAAGTAATTAAAACAGCAGCTATGACAATTAATTAAGTGCCTTTTAAAAAAAATAACTATTTTAATTAGGTGTCAAACTTTTTGGGGCAGTAGAATAAATTATAACATTAATTTAGGAGTTGTATTTATATTTTATAAAACAGAAATTAAAAGAATAAAATAGAAAAGAAAATAGATAAAGAAAAGAAAACAAAAAAGAAACAGAAAAAAGGAATAAAATAACCCCCCCAAGCTGGACCGAACGGCCCAGCTGGCCGCCGCACCGGCCGGCCCACCAGGCCCAGTCGGGCCTCCTTATCCCTCCCACTCCTGAAACCCTAACCCGATCCACCCACTCACTCTATTCCCCATCGCTCCCCTCGTCCCCTCACCCGCGCCGCCACACGCACGCACGCACACCCGGTGGAGCGGGCACCCGAGCCGCCGCTCCCCTGAGGCCGCCGCCCGCCGGCGCCGAGCACTGCCACCCCGGCCTCCTCCTCGCGGCTCCCAACCTCCTGCACCGCATCCCCATCTTCCTCCCCACCGGACTGCGCCCGCCTCCCCGATGCCTGACGCCGGCGCGCGTCCCCGGCGCCACCCCGACGCCCCGCCTCTCCATCGCCGGACCGCCCCGTTCCCCGCCTCTGCTTCACCCAGCGCCGCCGGACGTCGACCTCGACCTCATCCCCGACCGGCCTCCTCGAGCCACGCCGCCCCCGCTTCCCTCCATCGCTGGTGAGGCCCACGGCCTCCCCTTTCCCTCTGCCAGCGCCTCGCACCTGCCGTGCTGCTACTGCTAGCGACGCGCCCGCGTAGGCTCACCTCGTCGCCACGCCCATGGCCCCGCCCGACGGCCCCGCAATCGCCGTCCACGCCGCGCCCAGTGCGCGCTGGCGCTGTCCCGCTCCTATCGCCCAGGCGCGGTCCCTTCCCCTGCCCTGACCGGTCGTAGCCCGCCCGGAGCCCCACGCCGCACGAACCCTTCGCCCGGAGATGCCCGCGCCCGTGCGCCGCGCACGGCCGCGCCCCCTGGCTGCGTCTAGCGCTCCGTGCCCGGCGCCCGTCCGCGCGGCCCCACTCCGGCACCACCTCCTGCTGCCGTCACGACCACCCCCTCGCCGCGCCGCCCCGGCGCCATGCCGTCGCCGTTGCCCCTCTGGCGGTTGAGGCGTGCACCCGAACGAACGGGTGCTGGGCACCCGTTGCGCCCATTCGCCCAGTGCCCGCTGCACCCCCTGAGCCACTGACACGGGGACCCCACCCCCAGAACGAAAAAAAGGAAAAAAAAGAAAAAATAATAATAAATAATAAATAATAATAATAATAATAATAATAATATATTAAAAACAATTAATTAATTAAAGAATTAATTAACCTAATTAATTTTTGATTAATTAAACTAATCTAATAACTAAACTAATTAAACTATTAGTTAATTAATTAATCAGTCAATGACAGGTGGGTCCCGCACATCAGTTTGACCCAGTCAATGCCCTGTTGACTGCTGATGTCATGATGATGTCAGCAGGCACTATTCTGGATAATGTTGAATTAAATAAATTCTAAAATGATTTAAAACTTTTAGAAAATCATATAAAATAAACCGTAGCTCAGATGAAAATACTTTCTATATGAAAGTTGCTCAGAACGACGAGACGAATCCGAATATGCAGTCCGTTCGTCCGCCAGACGTCCCTAGCATAGCAAACTTGCAACTTTCCACCTCCGTTTCATCTGTCCAAAAAATGCAAACTTCGGGAAAACTTTCCCGGATGTTTCCCCCCTTTGCCGATATCACCTACTACCGCGTTAGGGCACACCTAGCACCGCGTATTGTCATGTTACGCTTTGTGTTGTTTTGATTGCTCTGTTATTTATTGTGTTCCCCCTCCGTTACTTCTTTCCGGTAGACCCCGAGACTACCGGCGACCCCCAGTTCGACTACGGAATTGACGAGCCCTCCTTCTTGTCTGAGCAACCAGGCAAGCCCCCCCCTTGATCACCAGATATCGCCTATTCTTCTCTATACTGCTTGCATTAGAGTAGTGTAGCATGTTACTGCTTTCCGTTAATCCTATCCTGATGCATAGCCTGTCATTGTTGCTACAGTTGATACCCTTACCTGCTATCCTACTGCTTAGTATAGGATGCTAGTGTTCCATCAGTGGCCCTACACTCTTGTCCGTCTGCCATGCTATACTACTGGGCCGTGATCACTTTGGCAGGTGATCACGGGTATATACTATATACATTATATACATGACACATGTGGTGACTAAAGTCGGGTCGGCTCGAGGAGTACCCGCAAGTGATTCTGATGGGGGGGGCTGAAAGGACAGGTGGCTCCATCCCGGTAGAGGTGGGCCTGGGTTCCTGACGGCCCCCGACTGTTACTTTGTGGCGGAGCGACTGGGCAGGTTGAGACCACCTAGGAGAGAGATGGGCCTGGCCCTGGTCGGCGTTCGCGGATACTTAACACGCTTAACGAGATCTTGGTATTTGATCTGAGTCTGGCCATTTGGTCTATACGCACTAGCCATCTACGCGGGAGTAGTTATGGGTATCCCGGCGTCGTGGTATCAGCCGAAGCCTTCGTGACGTCAGCGACTGAGTGGCGCGCGCCGTGTTGGACCGCTTTGACGTAACCGCCGTGATCGTGTGGGTTGCTAGGTCTGCTCGCGGCCGCGTTTGCAACGTGCAGGTGTGCATAGGGCGATGGGCCCAGACCCCTGCGCGCATAGGTTTAGATCGGCGTGCTGACCTCTCTGTTGAGCCTAGGTGGGGCTGCGACGTGTTGATCTTACGAGGCCGGGCATGACCCCGAAAAGTGTGTCCGGCCAAATGGGATCGAGCGTGTTGGGTTATGTGGTGCACCCCTGCAGGGAAGTTTATCTATTCGAATAGCCGTGTCCCTCGGTAAAAGGACGACCCGGAGTTGTACCTTGACCTTATGACAACTAGAACCGGATACTGAATAAAACACACCCTTCCAAGTGCCAGATATAACCCGGTGATCGCTCTCTAACAGGGCGACGAGGAGGGGATCGCCGGGTAGGATTATGCTATACGATGCTACTTGGAGGACTTCAATCTACTCTCTTGTACATGCTGCAAGATGGAGACTGCCAGAAGCGTAGTCTTCGACAGGATTAGCTATCCCCCCCTTAATTCTGGCATTCTGCAGTTCAGTCCACTGATATGGCCCTTTACACATATACCCATGCATATGTAGTGTAGCTCCTTGCTTGCGAGTACTTTGGATGAGTACTCACGGTTGCTTTTCTCCCTCTTTTCCCCTTCCTATACCTGATTGTCGCAACCAGATGCTGGAGTTCCAGGAGCTAGAGATCCCGAGGATGATTCTACATGGAGTTCGGCTTCGAGGAGTAGTTAGGAGGTCCCAGGCAGGAGGCCTTGCCTTTTCGATCGTTGCTACTTTTGTGCTAGTCTTCTTAAGGCAACCTTGTTTAACTTATGTCTGTACTCAGATATTGTTGCTTCCGCTGACTCGTCTATGATCGAGCACTTGTATTCGAGCCCTCGAGGCCCCTGGCTTGTATTATGATGCTTGTATGACTTATTTATGTTGTACAGTTGTGTTGTGATATCTTCCCGTGAGTCCCTGATCTTGATCGTACACATTTGCGTGCATGATTAGTGTACGGTCAAATCGGGGGCGTCACACATCCTGACTGTCACTTGCATCTGACATCTTGCAAAGCTGACCCTATGAATAGTTGGGTTTGGGCAGAGTAGATGAGTCATCACAAAAAGCAGATAGTTTTGAAGAAAATTGAGTTCTAATCTTAGTTTCAAGTTTTCATAGAAGGCATTTTGGATCCACCGAGTTGATCATCTCGGTGATACCACTTAACAGAAACATGGCACGCAATTTTAGTTAGACCAAAATGTGGCTCGGTGTCTCTAATATTCTGGTTTTCATTGAAACTTTACTTTTGGTCTCACTGATTAGTACTACTTGGTAGCACGAGACGTACTAGTGCAATGACTTGGGCCAAATCGGTAACTCCAAAAATCTCACGATACAACAACCATTCATTTCGCGCGCGGGAAGGCAATGAAGTTCAGTTCAACAGATCGCAGCGGAGTGGAGCAGCCACAACACGCGCTTTTTGCCTTCCTTCCCGACCGTGGATAGGCTACGGGGCTTTGCACTTCGGCCCCAGTGTGTGCTTGTGGCTTGTTCTCGTAGGCTAACTAACTAAACCGTAGGATCTAACACGAGACCGAAAATCAGTCAGTCTGAGATGCATTCGGTGGAAACTTAAACCTAATTTTTTGCTCGAAACTAATCTATGGAATTTGCAGTGTAAGGGAACGTTTCAATCCATGGCAAGAATAATGGCAATCCATCCGTGCATGGAATCAGAATTTAGAACACGGAGGGGGTTGAATCTCACCCTAACTTGGTGGAGATCCTCTACGGCGGCAATGGCGGGGAAGATTCCCGTTGATGGTGAAAGAATCGAATGGCGAGGGCGCGCAGGAGACAAGGGCGACGATCCGCAGACCAAGGCAACGGCAGCAACAGGGTGCAGGAACCATACGTTTGAAGAGATTTTCAATCGTACGGGCCGTGGAGGTATATATATATACCCGTGTGCTATGGTGGCACCGAGTGGAACAACTCGGTGGCACCAATATGTGTAATTGCATGTAGTATAGCACATCGGTGACTCCGAGATGGTTCAACTCGGTGTCAGCAAGAAGGAAAACTAGATCAATCTAAATTATTTTGATTTGACCGAGATTGAGTGGATTGGTCTAACGGAAATGCATAAATAAGGTTTTGGAGTTCAGTCCTTCTCAGATAGGTGACTCTGAGTGCGCCTCACCCGGAGGGTCCGAAAATGACTTGTTCAATTTTTGTGATATAGCAAGAATAGAATTTGAGACAAGAAAGCATAGATAGCTAGAGGAGGTGCTTAGCCATTCTTGTACATCCACTTGGCCAGAAAAACCTAGACAAGCAAAACAACCAAATGATGTCCTCGAATGAAGAAAACATGCATACCAACATGCTCACACAATAACATAGCAAATTAAATTTGTGTCAAACATGCACAACCAATTCTAGCATCTATCAACCAATTGGCGATGACTTGGTCATCTATATATGAGTATATTGAGTTACAGTCAAATGAGAACATTTGATCATAGGTCATTCTCATTGTTTAAGCACAAGTGGGGTTACCACTATTACATAAAAGCATTAATGTGTTCACACCATTAGAGTTGCTTTAGCTCAATTTTTAGAGCAAAGCTCCCACTAGATGTGATATCCCCCCAAAGAGGGATGAACTAACCTTGGGTTTTGTCGATGATGACTTCATGTAGATAATGAAGATGTGGATGCTCAATGTTGATGTAGTCCATCAAGAATTGGGAGCTATCCTTTGGAGTTTTGCACTTTCAATACCTACATGGGTTAGTCCCACAAGGAACATACAAGGATATCCATAGACATAGAGTGAATTCCACAGATGATGATGTCCATGAATGCATTGAGTTACCTTGTCCCTTTTCTTACCAACAAAAGGGTTGGCGACTCCATGAACTAGTGCAAGATGTGGAAGTTGGTTGCACAAGTCCTTGCCAAAATGAATATGAGTGAAATATGTCGGCGGAGTCAACCTCAAGAACACTCTAGTTCTTCTTCTTTGGGTCCCACACCAACTTTATGGGAATCCTTGGAGTTGTGGTTGAACTTCAGGAAGTAGAGCTATATGAAGTCTTGGGAACCCATTTGACCATGGCTTTAAGTGCTTCTTCAAATGCGTCAATCTCTTCTTAAAGCTTGTCCTTGCCTTTTAGATTGTGGTCTTGTGGTGGAAGATCAGCTTGTGTTCCCTCAAAATAAGTGGGGTCTTACTTCTCTTGTTGAGGAACAAACTTCGTCTTGGGGTATTGATCTTCTTCCCATTCAACTCCATTAGCATTGGACTTCCGCTCAAAACCAACATCTTGATTCTTCCGGTTTCTTCCTTCCTTGCATACATTTTCTTCGAAATGCTTACTTCCGGCAAGACTGTTGTAAACACATTTCTCTATAGTTTCCTTCAATAAGCTATTTTCTTGCTCAAGTGTAACTTGGCTAAGAGAATCATTAGTGGAATCAAGAGAATTACTAGAAGCAACAACATTGGATTTAGCATGGTTATTGTTACTACTAGAAGAAGAATCTTTCTCTCTCTTGTTACTAGGTTTAACTTGTGGCATGTAAGACAAGAGGAGACGTTTGGCAATGTAAGAAGAACTCTTCTTTCAAAGATCATCATTGATTGCTTTTAGAAACTCATGCTCTTGCTCTAAATTTAGCTTCTCGAAGCGTAGCTTCTCATGAGTTCTTAGGAGCTCTCTATGATCTTCTTAAGTTGTTTCATGAGCCAACTTAAGAGTGTTTAGTTCTTTAGTTAGAAGCTCAATCTCCTTCTTAGCATTGTCATTCGTTTCATCTTGAATATCATGATTACTAGCAAGTTCATTATAGCTCACATCACTAGTTTTATGAACGAGCAAATCATCATCACCTAGCAAATCGTCTTCATCACTATTGAAATCAAGATACTCTGGGTGTGATACATTGGGGCCTTTAGCCATGAAGAATCTTCCAATTCCTTCATTTGGTGAATCAAATATGTCGTGAGAGTTGGATGACACTAGTGCAAGACCGGCAACACCTTCATCTTGAGTATAGTCGGAGTTGGAGTGATAGCTTCTCTCGGAGTGAGTGTCGGAGTTGGAGTCAAAAACCCATTCACCAAAATGACCTTGATGTCTTTGTCTTGTGTAGCTCTTTGATGACTTGTCTTTCCTTTCCGAATCCTTGCTTCTTAGAGAGGGTCTTTGTTCATAACAATCATCTCTACTCCTTCTCTCTCTATGAGGTGATTCATCTCTTCTACTTCTCCTTTTAGGCAAGTCTTGTCTTTTTTTGTAAGGTGTCATACACTCATTAGAGTAGTGTCTGGGTCTTCCACAATTGTAGCAATTCCGATCACGACTAGAAGATCTTTTCTCATTGTAGGACCTTGACTTGGACTTTCTATCTTTGCTTCTACTCATGTAGAATTTGTTGAAGTTCTTCACCATTAGACTTAATTCCTCATTGGAGACTAGCTTGTCACTTGATGTTGTACGAGCATCACTTGAAGTTTTGTATGCACCACTTGACTTGTTGTGGAGCTCCTCCTTATCCTTGAGTGACATTTCATGAGCAACAATTCTTCCAATGACTTCCGTGGGCTTGAGATCTTTGTAATTGGGCATCATTTGGATCAAAGTGCACACGGTATCATATTTACCATCCAAAGCTCTAAGGATCATCTTGAAGATGAACTTATCGGTCATCTCTTCACTTCCTAAGCCGACAATCTCATTTGTGATGAGAGCAAGCCTAGAGTACATTTCAGCGACTCCTTCACCATCCTTCATCTTGAACTTGTCAAGTTGACTTTGAAGCACATCCAACTTGGATTCCATGACAGACTCGGTACCTTCGTGCATATCAACCAAAGTATCCCAAATTTCCTTTGCATTCTCAAGGTGGCTAATTTTGTTGAATTCCTCAGGGCATAAACCATTGAAGATAATATCACAAGCTTGAGCACTGTATTGCAACATATTCAATTCTTCCGCGGTCGCTTCACGATCCGGTTCTCTACCATCCTCAAAGAATTCACCTTGCAAGCCAATACGCACAACAACCCAAACGGCGGGATTATGACCAAGAATATGCACTTTTATCTTATGCTTCCAACTAGCAAAATTTGTACCATAAAAATATGGACCTCTACGGTGATAGTTACCATCACTAGACGCCATACTCTCCTAGGTTGTGAAACCAAGGATATGGTGACCAAAGCAATGGAAACCAAGGCTTACGAAGACCAAAGCTTTGATACCACCTGTAGGATCGAAAGTATGTGTAGAGGGGGTGATTAGACTACTTGACCAAATAAAACCTAACCTTTTCCAATTTTAGTTGTAGGCAAATTTTAGCAATTATGACAAGTCAAGCAACACCCTACACATGCAATTCTAAGAGTATAGCAGAGAAAAGTAAGACATTGCACATGTAAGTAAAGGGAAGGGTTTGGAGAAGGCAAACACAATGGGGACACGATGATTTTTGGCGTGGTTCCAATAGTTGGTGCTATCATACGTCCACATTGACGGAGACTTCAACCTACAAAGGGTAACGGCTGCGTGAGTCCACGGAGGGCTCCACCCATGAAGGGCCCACGAAGAAGCAACCTTGTTTATCCCACCATGGCCATCGCCTATGAAGGACTTGCCTCTCTTGGGTAGATCTTCACGAAGTAGGCGATCTCCTTGCCCTTACAAACTTCTTGGTTCAACTACACATCATGTCGGAGGCTCCAAAGCAACACCTAAACCCTTTGTAAAGCTTTCTCTAGTTTTCTTTCTGTTTTTCTTTTTCCTCATCTTGAGGAACCCTTGTATGTGTGCTCTATCTTATAATAAAATGCTGTGGGGTGTAAGCCCTACAGTCTTCAAGGTAAAAAAAAACCAATCTAGGAGACACCACTCTCCAAAAGGTAATAGACGATGTGTTGATGATGAACTCCTTGCTCTTGTGCTTCAAATGATAGTCTCCCCAACACTCAACTCTCTCACACAGATTTGGCTATGGTGGAAGAAGGATTTGAGTGGAAAGAAACTTGGGGAAGGCTAGAAATCAAGGTTCAAATGGTAGGAATGGAATCTCTTGATCTCAACATATGGGTGGTGGTTCTCTCTCAGAAAAATGAGTAGTGAAAGTGTAGGCATGTTCTGATGGCTCTCTTACTTAGTAAGAGGGGGTGGAGGGGTATATATAGCCTCCACACGAAATCCAACTTTTACACTTTTGAACCAACACGGTCGCACCGATTAGAAACCTCGGTGGCACCGACCTGTGTAAAATATATGAACGTTAGGAATCTCGATGGGACTGACAGGAAACAACTCAGATGAACTGATGTGCCATGGTTAGGGCAAACCTAGTTTCGCATCAACTCGATAGGACCGAAATGAAGCAATAAGGCAAAATAAAGGTTGGCATGCCGTCTCGGTGGGACTGATTGTGAAACTCGGTGGGACCAAAATAATTGCAACAAGTTACATAAGGTTTGGCAAGCCATCTCGGTGGGACTGATTGCAAAACTCGGTGAGACCGAAAAATTGCAACTGGTTACAGAAGGTTGGGCAGGCCAAACTGGTGGGACCGAGAACCATATCGGTGACTCCGACATGTTAGGGTATGGCAGAGGCAGTTGCTACTTCTTGAGCTTGTGTTGGTTTTTCCCTTAAAGAGGAAAGGGTGATGCAGCAAAGTAGAGATAAGTATTTCCCTCAGTTGAGAAGCATGGTATCTATCCAGTAGGAGGAACACACAAGTCTCCAATAATTTCACCTGCACAAACAAACAAATACTTGCACCCAACGTGATAAAGGGGTTGTCAATCCCTTCATAGCTACTTGTAAGGATGAGATCTGATAGTAATGGATGTAAAATATAAGTAAAAGTGCGAAATAAAATAAAAGTAAATAAATTGCAGACAGGTATTTTTGTGTTTTTGATTTTGTAGATCTGAAAATAATATGATAAAAGATAGACCCGGGGCCATAGTTTTCACCAGAGGCTTCTCTCTTGAAAGAAAGCATGCGATGGGTAAACAAATTAATGTTGAGCAATTGATAGAAAAGCACATAGCTATGACGATATCAAAGGCAATGATCATGTATATAGGCATCATGTCTGAGACAAGTAGGCCGACTCCTGCCTGCATCTACTTCTATAACTCCACACATCGACCGCTATCTAGCATGCATCTAGTGTATTAAGTTAACAAGAATGGAGTAACGCCTTAAGCAAGATTACATAGTGTCGAGGGATAGATCCAATCAATATGAACAAACCCCATCTTTTTGTCCTTAATGGAAACAATACAAATACATGTCATGTCCCTTTCTGTCACTGGGATTGAGAACCGCAAGATTGAACCCATTACAAAGTACCTCTCCCAATGCATGAAAAATCAACCTAGTTGGCCAAACCAAATCAATAGATCGGAGGGAAATACTAAGATATATAAATCATGCATAAAAGAGTTCAGAGAAGACTCAAATAATATTCATAAATAAACTGGTAATAAACCCACAATTCATCGGATCTCAACAAATGCACCGCAAAAGAAGATTACATCGAATAGATCTGCAAGAACATCGAGAAGAACATTGTATTGAAGATCAAAGAGAGAGAAGAAGCCATCTAGCTACTAGCTATGGACCCGTAGGTTGTGGTAAACTAATCACACATCATTGGCAGGGCAGCAAGGTAGGTGTAGAAGCCCTCCGTGATCGAACCCCCCTCCATCAGAGTACTCGAAAAGGTCCCCAGATGGGATCTCATGAAAACATAAACTTGCGGCGGCGGAAAAGTATTTTTGGTGTGCTCTCTAGTATTCGAGGAATATTTGGATACTTATAGAAGAAGAATTAGGGTTGGAGGAGCCACGGGGGGGGGGGGGCACAAGCTAGCGGGTGCTACTTCTTGAGCTTGTGTTGGTTTTTTCCTTGAAGAGGAAAGGGTGATGCAGCAAAGTAGACATAAGTATTTCCCTCAGTTAATTTATGACGATATCCAAGGCAAAGATTATGCATATAGGCATCAGTCCGTGTCAAGTAGTCCGACTCCTGCCTGCATCTACTACTATTACTCCACACATCGACCGCTATCCAGCATGCATCTAGAGTATTCAGTTCATAAGAACGGAGTAACGCCTTAAGTAAGATGACATGATTGATGTAGAGGGATAAACTCAAGAAATATGATGAAAACCCCATCTTTTTACCCTTGGTGGCAACAATACAAATATGTGCCTCACTACCCCTACTTTGTCACTTGGTGAGGACACCGCAAGATTGAACCCAAAACTAAGCACCTCTCCCATTGCAAGAAAAACCAATCTAGTTGGCCAAACCAAACCGATAATTCGAAGAGAAATACAAAGATATCAAATCATGCATATAAGAATTCAGAGAAGATTCAAATAGTATTCATAGATAAGTTGATCATAAATCCACAATTCATCGGATCTCGACAAACACACACTACTAGGGAAAACCTTATACACAGAACTTTAGCAGTAGCGCTTGTTAAAAAAAGGGCGCTAGTGCTAAGTAGCAGTAGCGCGTGCACGATAAGGGCGCTACAGATACAAACATAGCAGTAGCACGCCTAACCATAAACGCGCTACAACTAAAATTCTCACGACTAAGCCGACAAGCTACACATAGTAGTAGCGTTCTTATTTAAACCGCGCTACTGCTATGTCTATTGTAGCAGCGCGTTTACACAGATAGGCGCTACTGCTAACGAAAAGAAAATAAATCGAACAACAAATAGAAAAGTAAATGAAAATGAAAGAAATAGAAAAAGGAGAAAGGAAAAAATAAAATGTAAAGAAAAATAGATGAGAAAGGGAAAAAAGGAGACAGGCTTAGCAGTAGCGTGTTTTGTGAAACGCGCTATAGCTAACTTAGCTATAGCGCGTTTCCTTTAACGCGTTACCGCTATGTTTCACTTAACCAGCGGTTTTCCCTCCACCCGGCCACCACTTCTCCCCCAAATCCCTCGCCCCCACTTCGCCGCCGTGTCCCCAATTCGCCATTGCCCCACTTCACTGCCGTCTCCTGCCGACGTCGACGCCCCCGGAGCCACCAGAGTCGCGCGCCGTCGACGGCACCAGAGCCGCCCCCAACGCCACCGGAGCCGCGCGGCCTCATCAACGCCATCGGAGCCGCCCTCGGCGCCACCGGAGCCACCCTCGACGCCCCTGCCTCCCTCGCCAGAACTGCCTCCCTCGCCATCACCGGAGACGCCCCTGCCTCCCTCGCCACCACCGGAGCCATCGTCTGTAAGCACCCCTCCTCTCTGTCTGTCTGTCTCTCTGATGCATAGCACAAACATTGGACATACTAACTAGCTAGGTTAACTAGTTTAATTAGGTTAATTTTCTAGGTTAGTGCAAAAATGTAGTTAGGGCTTTCACAGAGAACTAGTTTAATTTGGTTAATTATCTAGGTTAAGAAAAAAATGTATTTAGGGCTTTGACAGAGAACTAGCTAGGTTAACTAGTTTAATTAGGTTAATTATCTAGGTAAACTAGGTTAACAAGCTAGGTTAACTAACTAGCTAGGTTAATTTGGTTCGTTAGGTTAACAAGCTAGGTTAACTAGGTTCGCTAGGTTAGAGGAAAATTTTATTTTCGACCACTATTTTTCTAGGAAAAGAATTTAGGCAAGTTTTATTTTAAAGATGATCCCTTCCTAGACTTTTATTGTTGATTATATCTTTTCATTGAAGTGGTCATGTTATATCTTTTCATTGAAGTGGTTCGATTGTGCCCAAGTGGCCTTTTGTTGTTTCCAGGGAATGAAGCTGAGTGGCCTATGTTTTGCCGGAATGTTGATTCATTTCCGTTCCGGCAAATTTCAGGTTCTCAATTTGTCCACTTTTTAGCAAAGGTCATGCCGAAAATTTTGGTGAATTTCTGCATGACTCGTGCTACAAACTAGGACATATCGAGTGCCCGGGATTTGCCACACCGGGAAGGAGTCAACGTTCCTGCAAAACATAGGCCTTTTTATGTCATTATTCATTTTATTAGGTCTAGAATTAATTGACTAGATTTAATCGTAGGAAACATGGCTAGCAACGATGAAGGACAGGGTTCTGGTGATTGCGACGACGTCTACCTGGCGGCAGACGAATTTTGGAGCCTTGCCGATGATCAACCGATGTTGTTGCTGGGCCCACCGATGGCATCGGGGACTAAGACCGACACGCAGACCGATGCTGAGACTGAGACCGGCGCTGAGACTGGCATCGAGACTGATGCTCAGACTGAGACCAACGCCGAGACTAGCGGAGCCGGTGTAGAACCGAAAGCAAAGAGGCAACAACTTCCTAACAAGCTCTGGACTACTAGACTGGTGGTCACGGAGGTGGACAACGACAATTTTGAGCCAAACGCGCCAGACGAAGCACGCGCGCGCTACGGCAATCAAATAGGCTGCATCGTACGGACAACCGCCACCATCAACGATGAGAAACTACAAAGATAGATAATATGAGGCCCTCCCTCCTAAAGAAGCTACACCAGATATTCTTGTTCCTGGGCCGGAATGAAAAGGATTATAAAGATCCAGATAAGGACCCGACAATGAAGAAGATAAACAAACACGCCATGACCAACTTTAGCGACGCGTTGGCCGCCTAAAAAACAAGGGTGAAAGCAAGGATCATCGACAAAAAGGAACCCTACTCCGAGATTGTAAAGGATAATCTGACAATCACGACAGAGCACTTTGAAATATTCAAGGCGACTTGCGAGGCCGAAGCTGCCAAAAAAAGTCAAAGTACATGAAGGGGCTTCAACAGAGGAACATTGTGTGCCACCACCTCGGAAGCCATGGTTATGGCGGGAAGAGGTCCATATGGGCCAAGGAGGATGCGGAAGCCGTGAGTCTGGGCATCCCAGACCCCTTGGCAGAGTTCACCATCCCGCAGGAGCGTGACATCCTTAGGGCCCGACACCGTTGGGACCCAGTCAAGAAGGTTTTTGAGACGAACGCGGTCACGACGGAGTTCATGAGACTGCTGGTAATTTTTGTTTTTGATCAATTCGACTGCATGTTAGTCATATTTGTAAACGATCCTTGTGCCTTTTGTAGAGAGAGAAGCACAGGATTGCGGCCGAAAGCGACTCGCCATCTGAGGCGTTGGCGAGGCCCAAGTGGGACACTCCATTCAACCGGGCGTTGAACATATTGAAACGAATCCCGGTGGAGACTCGACCATCGTATGGACGCGTGCACGGTGTCGGAGACGGCGCCACGTGGAAGAAGTACTACCGTGAGACCACGAAGGAGAGAAAGGAAAGACGGAGTTTAACTGAAGAAAACATCGACAAGAAGGTTGCGATTGCGGTTGAGAAGAAATCATCTCAGACAGTCGCAACAGCGGTAGCTACCGCGAAACAGGTGGTTGTAGATATGTCTACTTCCTTGGTTCCGGCAGTTTTCAATTGGACCAGGAAAAATCCAGAAAAAAATGCAGCGGACTTTCCCCTTGCTGACTTCTTGGGGAGCAGCTCGACTAGCGTTGCACCAGCACCTGCAGCTGCACCTGCTCCCGCACCGGCTCCGGCACCGGACGTGCTCGGCGGTGCTTCGTCTTTGGCTGAGCTCGACGCCCTCACGGTATCTGTCTCCCGTTTTCGTTGCCTTTCATAATATCTCACATCGCAGACTTTTCTTTGTAGGCCGACGAAACCCCGTGCACCATATTGTACACCATCGGCGACCAGAAGGTAGACGTGGGGAAGGTGACGATAATGAAGCCGAAGGAACCATTGTTCCACAGCCGGCCGATCCCCCGAACGTCTTCAAGGTTTCCGTGGCCAGTGTCAAACCGGGCCACGAGAATTTGCCTCCTCTGGTACTAGTGGGGGATAACGACGAGACCCCGCGGCGGCTTGGTGATTGTTGCAATGGGTGGGTCCTGTTGTGGCCAAAGAGTCTGCTTCGTCTGGAGGCGGCCGGGAGCACACCCACGAGCATGCAGTTAGGTATGAACATCAACACCTCACCTACCCAATTAGCGTCGGCTGTCGTGCTGGGTGATAGCGGAGGGGGTGAGGAAAAGGGTCCATTAGTCGCTGGTGACGTCGCCATAGATGAGGATGACGATGGCACTCAACATTATGTCTATACTGGCGCCTACTTAGGGTTTGAGCGTCATGAGTCGGTGCCCGAATTGCCGTCTCCGGAGGCTGAACGTATTATGGACGACCTTCCGATAGTAAAGAAGTCTAGGAAAAGACCGAGGAAAGGCAAAAAAAGCTGATTCTATGATCCAACCGCCTCAGCAGCCTCGGGTTCAAGACCATATAGATATCCCCGGTGCGGATAAATGGCATAACCCCGGTCAACCAATCCTACCTGCAGCACCGCTAGGGGCCAGATTCGGCGATCTAAGGAGACTTCATGACGATGTGCTGCAGATAGAGAAAGGCCTCATCGCCTCGAAAGATCCAGGATACCCACTCTACGTGGTTAACGTTCCGCGGCAATTGTCGTACGTCGACACATTCCCCGCGGAGTAAGTTCTTCCTTCGATTCGATTACATATTCGACATGTTTCACGTGAAGAAGCTGGATTTTACGTTTGTCCGCCTTTATGCCTTGCACATGAACTACATCATCGGGGTTGAGCAGATACCTCATATCTGTGTCGCTGACCCGCACTTCATGCACGAGGGCTTCTTGGGAGTCTGCGCAAAGCACCGTGAATACGCGAGGGAATACATCGTCAATTTCATGCTCGCCAATAAGGACAAGGAGGCGATTCTCGTGCCTTATCATCCCCTGTAAGTCATCCGCGTGGATATCCTTCCTTCGATTTCAATCAGTCATTTGCACGGTGGAGGCTAATTAATTTGAGGTGTACTTATTTTGCGCAGCGGCGGGCGCGCCGTCCTCATCATCCTCTACCCCGATACTCCCACGCTCTTTACTTGGACTCGTCGAAGAACATTAACAAAAAGGATTACATCCACATCAAGGATGTCCTCGACAGTTCTATGCTTTACTACGACGCACGGGGTGGAGAGGTCAAGGACAAGAAGAGAAGGGGCGGCAGGCCCGCCTTCGGCCATAAGACCGACTTCTGTTGCATCCAGCAACCGAGAGATTCTATGTCCTACACCACATGCTGGAGTACAGACGGGATCACCAGAACCTTCGCATGTCACCTACATCCGGCGATGCCCATATTCTGCAATTGGCAAAGAACGTAGGAGATATCGAGGATCATCGACTTCGAGCTGAGTTCTATCACATCCAGCGTGAACTTTCCCAAATCATCATGAAGGAGGTTGTCGGAAAAACAGGGATGTTCTGCGAAGAAGGACAAATGTCGCGGGAAGATGTCCGAACACGGGTAGCCTCTCAGCGTCTCGACCTGAAGCCTTTCACTAGGCTCGGGGACTATCTCCCTGACTTGGATGGATGGCACGACATGTTGGAGTGATTGTCGATATATGACAATGTGTCCATTTAGTCCATACTTTCTGTATGACGAAACTTTGAGTTATGCACGATGAAACTTTATTTGTGATGTAATTAAACCGTCCTCCTCGACTAGCGACGATCACTCTAGTTAGGGCATTTTGGGTACGATCAACTTTGTTATTTATGCTTATGATATGTTGCTTCTATTTTTGCCAAGTCTATCTCTTTCTGTTACTCAACTATATATGTTGCATATCATTGACTCATGTGATGATGCAGGTGCATAGATCATCGATGGCAAAGAAGTGCTACGCCAGGAGTATATATACGACGAGTGGCCGGAGTGTCAGGCCCAGGTGTACCGGTTTCCGGTTTCCGAGCGACAGGCGGTAGTTAGTTTAGGTTCACGCTAATGTGAGAGAGGGATACGAACTCATGTACTGCATAGTTCCGCTCTCACTCAAAGTGATAGCTCTTCTTGCGTATATCATTGTTTAGATGGATGACGATGTAGTTGCAAGTAATCGAGACTTGTATCGCTATTTTCGAGATGATGACGAGAGACCACTTTGTGTTGGATGATGACATGATTTGATGAGACTAGTTGTATGTATATGCTATGATTACATTTGTATGTGTATGATATGCTAAATATTATTGTATAAAGCCTATTCAAATACAAAACAAATATGCAGAAAAAATAATAATAAAACAAGCAGTAGCGAGGGGAACAAAGTTAGCAGTAGCGCTGCCTTACCAGTAGTGCTTCCTTCTAAAAAGCGCTACAGATATTAGCAGCAGCGCTCTTCACTAAAGCGTGCTACTGCTATCCATGTATAGAAGTAGCGTGGGACGACAGGCGCTACTGCTACACGTTAGCTATAGCGCCTTATCAGTAGCGCGTCGTCCCACGCTACTGATAGGCAAAATACCCGCGCTACTGCTAGGGTTTTCCCTAGTAGTGACACCGCAAAAGAAGATTACATCGAATAGATCTCCAAGAACATCGAGGAGAACATGGTATTGAGAATCAAAGAGAGAGAAGAAGCCATCTCGCTACTAGCTATGGACCTGTAGGTCTGTGGTAAACTACTGATGCTTCATCGGAAGGGCAATAGAGTTGATGCAGATGCCCTCCGTGATCGAGTCCCCCTCCGGCAGGATGCCGGAAAAGGCCCCAAGATGGGATCTCACGGAAACAGAGGCTTGCGGCGGTGGAAAAGTATTTTGGTGGACGCCTCTATTGGTTTGGGAATATTTGGGAATTTATAGGCCAAAGATTAGGGTTTGAGGAGTCCCGTGGAGCCCACAAGCCAGGGGCGCCTCCCTAGGGCGTGCCCTGAGGGCTTGTGGAGCCCTCATGACTCTTCTGACTTCCTCTCCAAGTCCTACGTGTGTCTTCTGGTCCAAGAAAAGTCATCGTAAAGTTTCATTCCATTTGGACTCTGTTTGATATTCCTTTTCTGTAAAACTCAAAAACAAGGAAAAAACAGAAACTGGCTCTGGGCTCTGGGTTAATAAGTTAGTCCCAAAATAATATAAAATAGCATAACAATGCATGTAAAACATCCAAAACAGATAATATAATAGCATGGAACAATAAAAATCATAGGTATGTTGGAGACGTATCAAGCAACCCCAAGATTAATTCCTACTCTTCCTCAAGTAGGTAAATGATAAAAACAGAATTTTTGATGTGGAATGCTACCTAACATATTTATCAATTTAATTTTATTTATTGTGACATGAATATTCAGATCCATAAGATTCAACACAAAAGTTTGATATTGACATAAAAACAATAATACTTCAAGCATACTAATAAAGCAATCATGTCTTCTCAAAAATAACATGGCCAAAGAAAGTTATCCCTACAAAATCATATAGTCTGGCTATGCTCCATCTTCATCACACGAAGTATTTTATCATGCACAACCCCGATGACAAGCCAAGCAATTGTTTCATACTTTTGATGTTCTCAAACTTTTTCAACTTTCACGCAATACATGAGCGTGAACCATGGATATGGCACTATAGGTGGAATCGAATATGGTGGTTGTGGAGAAGACAAAAAGAAGGAGATAGTCTCACATCAACTAGGCATATCAACGGGCTGTGGAGATGCCCATCAATAGATATCAATGTGAGTGAGTAGGGATTGCCATGGAACAGATGCACAATAGCTATAAGTGTATGAAATCTCAAAAGGAAACTAACTGGGTGCGCATCCAACTCGCTTGCTCACGAAGACATAGGGCAATTTGAGGAAGCCCATCCTTGGAATATACAAGCCAAGTTATATAATGAAAAAATCGCACTAGTATATGAAAGTGACAACATAGGAGACTCTCTATCATGAAGATCATGGTGCTACTTTGAAGTACAAGTGTGGAAAAAGGATAGTAACATTGTCCCTTCTCTCTTTTATCTCTCTTTTTTTGGTGGGCTTCTTTGGCCTCTTTTATTTTTTTGTGGGCTTCTTTGGCCTCTTTTATTTTTTATAAAGTCCGGAGACTCATCCCAACTTGTGAGGGAATCATAGCTTCCATCATCCTTTCCTCACATGGGACAATGCTCTAATAATGAAGATCATCACACTTTTATTTACTTACAACTCAAGAATTATAGATCGATACTTAGAACAAAATATGACTCTATATGAATGCCCTGGCGGTGTACCGGGATGTGCAATGATCTAGTGTAGCAAATGACACATCATGCTAGCTATCTTACGATCATGCAAAGCAATATGACAATGATGGAGCGTCTCATAATAAAACGGAACGGTGGAAGTTGCATGGCAATATATCTCGAAATGGCTATGGAAATGCCATAATAGGTAGGTATGGTGGCTGTTTTGAGGAAGGTATATGGTGGGTGTAATGCACTGGCAAAAGTTGTGTGGTACTAGATAGGCTAGCAATGGTGGAAGGGTGAGAGTGCGTATAATTCATGGACTCAACATTAGTCGTAAAGAACTCACATACTTATTGCAAAAATCTATTAGACATAAAAACAAAGTACTACTCGCATGCTCCTAGGGGGATAGATTGGTAGGAAAAGACCATCGCTTGTCCCCGACCGCCACTCATAAGGAAGACAATCAAAAAATAAATCATGCTCCGACTTCATCACATAACGGTTCACCATACGTGCATGCTACGGGAATCACAAACTTTAACACAAGTATCTATCAATCCACAATTACTCACTAGCATGACTCTAATATCACCATCTTTATATCTCAAAACAATCATAAGGAATCAAACTTCACATAGTATTCAACGCTCTTTATATGAAAGTTTTTATTATATCCCTCTTGGATGCCCATCATATTAGGACTAAATTCATAACCCAAGCAAATTACCATGCTGTTTAGAGAGACTCTCAAAATAATATAAGTGAAGCATGAGAGTTCAAAAATTTCTATAAAATAAAGCCACCACCGTGCTCTAAAAATATATAAGTGAATCACTAGAGCAATTGCCTAGCTCAAAATATATAAGTGAAGAACATGGAGTATTCTAATAAACTCGCGATTCATCCGTGACTCTCTCAAAAAGGCGTGCACAGCAAGGATGATTGTGACAAACTAAAAAGCAAAGACTCATATCATACAATACACTCCAAGCAAAACATATATCATGTGGTGAATAAAAATATAGCCTCAAGTAAATTTACCAATGGATTGAAGACGAAAGAGGGGATGCCATCCGGGACAACCCCAAGCTTAGATGCTTGGTTGTCCTTGAATATTACCTTGGGGTTCCTTGGGAATATCCAAGCTTAGGCTCTTGCCACTCCTTATTCCATTATCCATCAAATCTTTAACCAAAACTTGAAAACTTCACAACAGAAAACTGAACAAGAAAACTCATGAGATCCGTTAGTATAAGAAAATGAATCACAACTTTTTGGTACTGTTGTGAACTCATTATTTATTTATATTGGTGTAATATATATTGTATTAAAACTTTTCCATGGTTCATACCCCCTGATACTACCCATAGATTAATCAAAATAAGCAAACAACACATAGAAAACAGAATCTGTCAAAAACAGAACAGTCTGTAGTAATCTGTAAACTTCGTATACTTACGTAACTCCAAAAATTCTGAAAAATTAGGTCAACCTGGGAAATTTGTATATAAATCTTGTGTAGAAAATTTAGATCAAAAGCACACTTCTGTGATTTTCTAAAATTGTTTTACTGGGCGCAAAAGTTTTTGTTTTTCAGCAAGATCAAATCAACTATCACCGTAAGCCATCCCAAAGGTCTTACTTGGCTCAAACACTAATTAAAACACCAAAACACAATTACTAAAGAGGTAATAATGTATATTTATTGAAAAACAGAACCAATAACCAATAACATAAAAATAAAATTGGGTTGCCTCCCAACAAACGCTATTGTTTAACGCCCCTAGCTAGGCATAAAACATAGATCTAGGTATTGCCATCTTTGGTATGCAATACATAAGTAGCCCTCATAATAGATTCATATGGCAACTTAATTTTCTTTCTTGGAAATTGTTCCATGCCCTTCCTTAACGGAAATTGAAATCTAATGTTTCCTTCTTTCATACCAATAATTGCACCAATCATTCTAAGGAAAGGTCTACCAAGAATAATAGGACATGTAGGATTGCAATCTATATCAAGCACAACGAAATCTATGGGCACATAATTCTTATTTGCAACAATAAGAACATCATTAATCCTTCCCATAGGTTTTTTAATAGAGGAATCCACAAGATGTAAATTTAAAGAACAATCATCAAATTCACGGAAACCTAGCACATCACATAAAGTTTTCGGAATCGTGGAAACGCTAGCACCCAAATCACACAAAGCATGGCACTCATAATCTTTAATCTTAATATTTATAGTAGGTTCCCACTCATCATAAAGCTTTCTAGGAATAGAAACTTCCAACTCAAGTTTTTCTTCAAAAGGTTTCATCATAGCATCAACGATATGTTTAGTAAAAGCTTTATTTTGATTATAAGCATGAGGAGAATTCAACATGGATTGCAACAAGGAAATACAATCTATCAAAGAACAATTATCATAATTAAAATTCTTGAAATCCAAAGTAGTGGGTTCATCGCTACTTAAAGTTTTGACCTCCCCAATCCCACTTTTATCAATTTGTGTAGTGACCCGACCTCAGACGGTCAATTTGTATACGACACGACCTCAGACGGTCAAGTCTCTGTGCTTAAGTGTCATCCCTGGATCGGTATGCTGACACACACAGTACTCGAGGATTTATAACAGAGGTAAATCACATATATAAAGTAACGTAAATACTATTACCTCAATCCATATAGCGGAAGTAACAACAAGGTTGTGGATTCCCATCAACACCAACGGCAAAGTTGACTGCAGAAATCGTAACCCTAACGTATCACTTACTCGTCGTAAGATTCCTGCAACATGAGACGCTGCAGCCATGTAGGTCAGTACATTGAATGTATTGGCAAATTCACACCATAGGATAATGATGAATAATAGCTATCACTACATGCATATTTGGCTGGTGGAAAGCTCTAAGTTTATTTTTGCATAAAGCCAATTTTTTCCTACAACAAAGGAATATATTTTATTTAACTACAAAGCTTGTTAAAATTATTGAGAAGGTAACCCCAACTCAACCCCAAAATAATATTAACAACCCAACAAATTAATTAATTAATGTGATGAGATCAAATCAATAATTCAAGAACCAGATACTCAAGATGTCCATAACCGGGGACACGACTAATCATGATTAGTTTGTACACTCTGCAGAGGTTTGCGCACTTTTCCCCACAAGACTCGATCTCCTCCGTTGTATTTCTCGCACTTCATGATGTTTGAGAAATGGATGACCGAGACACAGTCTTTCCGAAGAGGTCCCCTTAACCGATAGATAGGCCGGTACACCTACAATCCCCTACATCTGCTAGCCCATCATGGAAAGGATTCCCACAACTTACTCAACTATGCCAGAGCCCATAATGGCTTGTGGCTGCACACAGAAGTTTCTAGCATGAACAATCTTATGATCCCTTTGAGCCTGGGTGGCATTCCATAGGGTGATCACACGGGTACTCTGGGATCCCCTTGGGAAAACACTGGGTTCTCCAGGTGCCCGGGCAAACCACTAGTTGCTCCAGGGTGTCTCAACCAATCCACCCAGATGTGTATTAAAGTAGCCACCTTAAGTTAAACCTCAGTTAACAATAATCTCTCACATCTTTCATGAATACACTCATACCAATCCACGTCTACGAGCATAGCATAGCAGTATAGGCATAACGTAGAAACATCCAGGGTTTGAAATAAAAGACAATAGGTTCTACCTCATCAACTACTTCCCGATACCCACATGTTATCAAGTCCTAACCATGCAGTGTTTGAGGATTAAAACTAATGCATAAAAACTGGGTAATAAAGGGGTATGATCAAAGCGTTACTTGCCTTGTACTATTGATGAAGATGATTCACACTCATAACTCCTGATAGTTCTACTCGTCACTCTCCGGTCAATCTATCGTAAGCAAGCAATTGCATACATAAGCACTCATCCAAAAGAATCAAAGAAAAGATCTTGGAAAACTTCAAAAACAAGCAAACAACTCTTGCAACAGACAACAGTTTCTGACAGTACCAAAATTGGGTGGATTTGGTCTTATCAGAAAGTTTAGGTCAAGAGTTTCAATTTGCAAAAAGAATCAATGAAATCGGAGTTATAAAACTCAAATTATGAACAAAATAAATTCAAATTCAAATCTATTTGAAATCAAATTTTTAAACTTTCAAAAATATGTTTAAGTTGGTTATCTGGATATAGGGGATCATAACGAAGAAGTGGGTGTTGGCTTCGTTGAATTTGGATAAACGGTTAAAAATTTGTGATCGTTTGAAGATCAGGGGCTAATTTGTAAGAAAACTAACTGCATCTAGGTCCCTCACCGAAATTAAAACAGAAAAAGAAAAATCTAACGAACGAACGTTCGCTAAAAGAGGCTAACGAACAAAAACTATTCGCTACCGAATACTAACGGACGCACGTCCACTAATTAAACTAAGCTAACTAAATAAACCGATTAGAAAGAAAAAAAACCGAAAAAACGGGTCGGGCGGTCGGTTTATACCGGTCCGGGAAAACCGACGGTTCGACGGCGGCGGCGGTGGTTTCCGCCGGCTGCGGCAACTCCGGCGACGAGGGTGGCTTCGGCAGCGGACTCGGCGCGGGGCGGCGTAGGCGAGCGGCGGATCGGGGCTCCGAGGGGAGGCGAGGTGGCGGTGCGCGGCAGCGGCGAGGCGAGCAGGCGGCGGCGCGACAGCGGGGTCGCGGCGATCTGCGGTGGTGACGCGCTGGCTAGGGGGATCGGGCGGCGGCAAATGGGGTCCAGGGGCCCCGGGGCGCAGCTTATAAGGGGGGGGGGCGAAACTTGGAGGAGGGGCAATGGAGAGGCGGCGGCTTGCTTGGAGGAGGGCCGACACGGTGGAGAGGTGGAAGGCGGCACGGCAGCGGCCGGCGGAGCTCGGGACTCCGTCCCGAGTCTAGGACGGTCGGGGCGCTTGAACTGGGCCGGCTGGCCCGCGGTTGGCGAACTGGGCCGGCTCGGTGCGGTCGATCCTAACCTATTTTTTATAAAAAACTCAGACAATGAAAAAATAAATAAATAGCAAAATATTAAAAGCATATATAGCATATTATATATCAAAATTTTCGGAAAAAGATTTTCTACAACATGAATATTTTTCTTGCGTCAAATAAATTCCACAAAAATTAAAATAAAGCAAAGAGTGCTTCTGGTTCATTTAAAAACCAAAAAAATATTTTTGAAAATACCAAAATAGTTTCAAATTTATTTCTCTCCAATTTTCTACTATATGGAATCATTTTACCCTATTTTCCATATATTTTATTTTTGGAGAAAAATAATTTGAATAAAAGCCAAATAACTCCAAATTGAAAATGATTTTCAAAAATACTTCAAAGGGACTTTCAATTTATTTCTTTTAAACTTACAACTCATATTTCATATGATTTGAAGAAGTCATTTTATCTTCTCTCATGAAAATCATTGAGTTGCATAAAGTTTCTGAATTTGAAATATGTCCAAATGAAATTCAAATATTTTCAAAAACCCTTTTCATTTTAAATGGAAGAAGTCATGTCATCTTCTCTCTAGGGTTTTATGATGAAACAAATTTGAATTCATGGAGATAAAAAAAATGCAAAAATGAATGTTTGGGAAAGTCCTTTTATTCCCTCTCATTTGACTTTCAAAAAGTTTCAAATTTCACTCCATTTCACACAAGCAACCACACCACAATCAAACAAACAGTAAAAACTATTTATTTAATATAACATTCCAAATTTAGAATTTTGGGATGTTACATTTTTCATATCACATAACTCAACGAAAGTATTTAGATGGGATGCGGCATCTTCACTAGGGTTAGAGGATCCAGGGGGGGCACAAGCTAGGGGGTGCTACTTCTTGAGCTTGCGTTGGTTTTCCCCTTGAAGAGGAAAGGGTGATGCAGCAAAGTAGAGATAAGTATTATATTTCCCTCAGTTAAGAACCAAGGTATCAATCCAGTAGGAGATACACGCAAGTCTCCAATCTATGCACCTGCACAAACAATCAAACACTTGCACCCAACGCGATAAAGGGGTTGTCAATCCCTTCACGGTCACTTGCAAAGGTGAGATCTGATAGAGATAGATATAAAAGATTACTAAAATGTAAAATAAAATAAAATTAAGTAAATTGCAGCAAGGTATTTTTGGGTGTTTTGGTTTATAGATCTGAAAATATATGATGGAAAATAGACCAGGGGTCCAAAGGTTTAACTAGAGGCTTCTCTCTTGAAGGAAAATAATACGATGGGTGAACAAATTACTGTCGAGCAATTGATAGAAAAGCGCAACGTTATGATGATATCCAAGGCAATGATTATGCATATAGGCATCATGTCAGTGTCAAGTAGACCGAATCCTGCCTGCATCTACTACTATTACTCCACACATCGACCGCTATCCAGCATGCATGTAGAGTATTAAGTTCATAAGAACGGAGTAACGCCTTAAGTAAGATGACATGATGTAGAGGGATAAACTCAAGCAATATGATGAAAACCCCATCTTTTTACCCTTGATGGCAACAATACAAATACGTGCCTCGCTACCCCTACTTTGTCACTGTATGAGGACATTGCAAGATTGAACCAGAAACTAAGGACCTCTCCCATTGCAAGAAAAACCAATTTAATTGGCCAAACCAAATCGATAATTTGAAGAGAAATACAAAGATATCAAATCATGCACATAATAATTTAGAGAAGATTCAAATAATATTCATAGATAAGCTGATCATAAATCCACAATTCATCGGATCTTGACAAACACAGTGCAAAAGAAGATTACATCGGATAGGTCTCCAAGAACATTGAGGAGAACATGGTATTGAGAATCAAAGAGAGAAAGAAGCCATCTAGCTATGGACCCGTAGGTCTGTGGTAAACTACTCATGCTTCATCAGAAGGGCAATAGAGTTGATGTAGATGCCCTCCGTGATCGAATCCCCCTCTGGCAGGATGCGGGAAAAGGCCCCAAGATGGGATCTCGCGAAAACAGAGGCTTGCGGCAGCGGAAAAGTATTTTGGTGGACGCCTCTGTTGGTTTGGGAATATTTGGGAATTTATAGGCTAAAGATTAGGGTCGGAGGAGTCCCGTGGAGCCCACAAGCC
This sequence comes from Triticum aestivum, assembly GCF_018294505.1. NCBI lineage: Eukaryota > Viridiplantae > Streptophyta > Magnoliopsida > Poales > Poaceae > Triticum > Triticum aestivum. The sequence continues at coordinate 401,106,687 of NC_057814.1, read as the reverse complement.
AGGGGGCGCCCCCTAGGGCGCGTCCTGAGGGCTTGTGGAGCCCTCGGGACTCTTCTGAATTCCTCTCCAAGTCCTATATGTGTCTTCTGGTCCAAGAAAAATCATCGTAAAGTTTCATGTCGTTTGGACTCCGTTTGATATTCCTTTTCTGTAAAACTCAAAAACAAGGAAAAAATAGAAACTGGCACTGGGCTCTGGGTTAATAAGTTAGGCCCAAAAATGATATAAAATAGCATAATAATGCATATAAAACACCCAAAATAGATAACATAATAGCATGGAACAATCAAAAATTATAGATACGTTGGAGACGTATCAGGGGGCGTGCGCCTCCTGAGCTTATCGCCACCACGTGGCCCTTTTGGCATCCTCCCGAAGCTTCCTGGGTGTCTTGTGTTGCAAGAAAAATCGTCAAAAAGTTTCATTCCATTTGGACTCCGTTTGGTATTGATTTTTTGTAAAGACAAAAACAAGGAAAAAATAGCAACTGGCACTGGGCACTAGGTTAATAAGTTAGTCCCAAAAATGATATAAACGAGCATAATAATGCATATAAAAATACACGATTGATAATATAATAGCATGGAACAATAAAAAATTACAGATACGTTGGAGACGTATCAGCATTGTCCAGATGAACTCGGTGGGTCCGGATGGAGAAATTTTGGTGGGGCTAAGGTGAAATGTAGGGTTTTGGACATATTTGGATAGAGAAGGTGGTTGAGGGTTTTGGAGCAATATCACTAAGCACTTGAGCAAATAGATCATAAAAAAACCTCATCCCCTTTTAATAGTATTGGCTTTTCTATGGACTCAATGTGATCTTGGATCACTTACCAAAAATTTAGAGTCTTGAGCTTTTGCCAATCCATGTCCTTAGCATTTGGAGGGGGTCCACAATCACTATTCCTTGCCATGCCAATCATTGAACATCCCGAAATCTTTAACTTGAATGGATATTATTTCAATGAGATATATGTTGTTATGAATTACCAAAACCACCTGGGTATTAGTTGCACTTTCAAGTTGTGACCTGGTGGAGTTACAACCTAACATGAAAATTTGTTGGTGCAACCCTCGACTTGAAAAATGTAGTTCCAACCCTAGTTAAAACTTCAGTTGCATGCCAAGTTCAGATGTTAGTGGGTGCAACTGAAGCTGCGCACTAGGCAAGTCTGCGGAAAAGGCCCAAAATACAAAAAAAGAAAGAAAAAACTTAGAGAAAATGCCACTCTTTTTGTGACTATGCAACTATAGTTGCGTGTGGGGCATGTGTTGATGCAACTTTGTTTATACGAGGCAAAAAAGGTAAACAATTGATAAAATAGTGAAAAAACATGATTTAGAAACCCATACGTTGCGCTGGGGAAGACCAAGAAAGACGAGAAACAATCATCGGGATGAAGCAGACAAGAGAATGAACCCACAGTCAACCCAAACAACTCTAGATGCTTTCCAGCAAAAAAATAGGACCATCATTTGTTGTCACATGCGATGCAGGAAAAAAGCGATAGTCCCCTGCGAGGCTCAAGAATCTTGATGCATTCAATCTGACAATCTCGCAAGTGATTGAAACAAACTACTTGTCAGCCACCTTAGTAACAGAAAATCTATCTATGATATATGCCCATGCGGACAAGAGGAAAATAATAATACTAAAAAAGAAAGTAAAAAAGGAAAGAAGGAGAAAAAGAATGCTTAAACTAATGATCGAATGTTTATTCCAGCCCCCAAGTCTAGGTGTCGCCTAACAAAAATGTACTTAGGATTTCTCATTGTATGAACTCGACACATTTTTGCCGTGCATAAGTAAAGGAAAAGAACTAGGCATATCGATACTTGATTTTAAGAATCTATAGTCCATGAAAACAACAAACTAAGGGGGTACCTCTTGCAAATGTTACACCATCCCCTCTGGTGGTGAAAAATGGGGCACCACATGTGCCTGATAATCCCCAAGTGCAAGGAATCGACATAGCAATTCCCAAAGGTTGAAGTGATAAGTATGGAGTGTTGAACCCACAAGGAGCTAAAGGTAAGATCAATATTCTCCCAAGTCCTATCTGCCACTCATACGACTCTACGTACACCGAACATTTGCTTCCATCTAGAAACGAGAAATAAAACTATGTTATGGGTATGAAGAGGATAGCTTTGCATGATATCAGAGAACTAAAATATAAAAATAGGTGTTGTTATCATAAAGTTAGAATATATCAGAATATATTACAAGTAGCGAGTGTGGAACAATGATTGATCGGTGTGCAGAATTATCCTATACAATTGTTAACAAGATCGATAATCATTATTGCAATTTTATATGAGGGAGAGGCATAAGCTAACATACTTTCTCTACTCGGATCATATGCACTTATGATTGGAACTCTAGCAAGCATCCGCAACTACTAAAGATCATTAAGGTAAAACCCAACCATAGCATTAAAGTATCGAGTCCCCTTTATCCCATACGCAACAACCCCCTTACTCGGGTTTAAGCTTCTGTCACTCTAGCAACCCACTATAAGAGAATCATGAACGTATTGCAACACCCTACAGCGGGAATCCTTCACGTGTGCGCGGCACAGAAGACACAATAGGACAACACCAAAATAAAACATACAACTCAAACCAATCTAGATCATCAATCAACCCAAAAGACAAAAGAAATCTACTTAAAACATCATAGGATGGCAACACATCATTGGATCATAATATGTGGCATAAAGAACCATGTTCAAGTAGGGGATTACGGTGGGGTGCGGGAGAGTGGACCGCATAAAAGAGATGAGGAAGGTGATGAAGATGGTGATGTTGATGAAGACGATCACCGCGGCGATGATTCCCCCGACGGCACTCCGACGCCACCGAGAGAGAGGGGGCCGAGAGAGAGTCTCCCCCTTGTGCTTCCTCCTCCATGGCCTCTCCCCTAGATGGGGAAAGGTTCTCCCTCTGGTCCTTGGCCTCCATGGTGATGATGGCCCCCTCTGGCTTCTTCCTCCATGGCCTCCGGTGATGATGGCCCCCTCCGGCAGGGTGCCAGAGAGGGCCTAGATTGATATTTCGTGGCTACAGAGGCTTGTGGCGGCGGAACTCCTGATCTAGGGTTCTTTTCGGAGGTTTGGCTATTTATAAGAATTTTTGGCGTCGGTCTCACGTCAAGGGGGTGCCCGAGGTGCCCACAGGCCGTAGGAGCGCGCCCTGGCAGCTTGTGGCCACCTCGGTCACTTCCTGGCTAGCTTCGGTGCTTCGGGGGTCTCTTTTGGTCCATAAAAAATCACCGTAAATTTTCAGCCCATTCTGAGAACTTATATTTCTACACGAAAAGCGACACCACGGTAGTTCTGCTGAAAACAACGTCAGTCCGGGTTAGTTCTAATCAAATCATAGCAAAACCATATAAAATTGTTGTAAACGTGGCATGAATACTTCATAAAGTATAGATACGTTGGAGACATATCAGCATCCCCAAGCTTAATTCCTGCTCGTCCTCAAGTAGGTAAATGATAAAAGAAATAATTTATGAAGTGTGAATGCTAGCGTAGTGCATAAATTTGATCAATGGTGGTTCCAAACACTTTTTCTAGCATCATTATATATCATAAACAGTAGCTCATCTCATAAAACTTCTCATGATCAAGTAACCAGCTATTCACATGTTAAAGTATACACCATAAAGTTTCTTGAAAACTAACAAACCATGTTCTCGGTCACCAAACAATTGCAATTCATCTTATTTTCAGGAAGGGTCTATGTAAGAGCTTTGATTTAGCAAATTCCACATACTCAAGTATCATATAGTCTTCCATGATTGCTAACACTCAAAGCATATTTTAGAACAAATAGCATCCATCGAACACAGAGAAAGATAGGGTTTTAATGTTTCGCCTCCCAACTTATTTACCATATAGATAATTGTCAACAATAATAATTCATGATCAAATATATTTGAATGGCCATATATGCTTGGATCTTTCCCACCATATGATGCTTGCCAACTAAAGAATAATTGAGGTTGAAATAAGAAGGAATATTATTGACTCTTGCATAAAAGTAAATACATGGAAGTAAAAGATAGGCCCTTCGCAGAGGGAAATAAAGGTTGTCATGCGCTTTTTAATTTTGGATGTGCAAACCCTTAATGCAAAGGAACGTCACATTGTATTGCCCTTTGTGATAGCAACCTTTATTATGTAGTCTGCCGCTTTTATTTCTTTACCACCACAGGTTCGTACAACGCTTATTTTCCCTTACAATAAAAGAGCATACATATTTAGGAGCAATTTTTATTGCTTTTTGCACCGATGAAAACTTACTTGAAGGATCTTATTCAATCCATAGGTAGATATGGTGGACACTCATGGCATGAAACGGGGTTTAAGGGTTTTGGATGCACAAGTAGTATCTCTACTTAGTACAATTTTTTGGCTAGCAAAAGATCCTAAGCAAGCACCACATGTTGGAGGAATCATAACAATATAACTTCTATACAAATATACCCAAACATAACTCATTACGTTGTCTTCCTTGTCCAACTTCAGCTAATTTTCTCAAGTTTGAAAATAATTAATGGGGCTCACAATCATAGAAGATGTCCAAGATAGTATATTTATATGTGAAATCTCACTTCCTTCAATATTCTTTCATGAATTGTTCAAGTGACCAATGTTGTGTTTGCTAACTTTCAATAAATTTTACCACATATACTTTTTATATGTGAAGTCATTACTTGTAGCGACCCGACCCGAATGGATCAAGTCTCTGTGCTTAAGTGTCATCCCTGGATCGGTATGCTGACACACACAGTACTCGAGGATTTATAACAGAGGTAAATCACATGTATAAAGTAACGTAAATACTATTACCTCAATCCATATAGCGGAAGTAACAACAAGGTTGTGGATTCCCATCAACACCAACAGCAAAGTTGAGTGTAGAAATTGTAACCCTAACATATCACTTACTCGTTGTAAGATTCCTGCAACATGAGACGTTGCAGCCATGTAGGTCAGTACATTGAATGCACTGGCAATTTCACACTCTAGAGCAATGATGAATCATGGCTATCACTACGTGCATATTTGGCTAGTGGAGGCTCTAAGTTTAGTTTCGCATAAAGCTAATTTTTCCCAACAACAAAGGAATATATTTATTTAACTACAAAGTTTGTTGAAAATATTGAGAAGGTAACCCCAACTCAATCCCAAAAGAATATGTAACATCCCAAATTTCCAATTTGGAATGTTATACATAGATCATTCATGCATATCATATTTTTTGCTGCATTTCGTTTCGCGATCCTCGAAATCCTAAGCAACTCAAGGACCCTCGGAGAGAGTTGGGGATTTCCCTGTTTTCATATTAGAATTTTATCAAATATTGAAAAGAGGATTATTTGTTTTAATTATTTTTCTCTCCGAAAAATATTTCGTATTCAAATATATGAGAGGAGATAATATGACTTCTCCAAAATAAATGAAATATTGGAGGAAAAATATTAAAATCAAATATTGGATTTTATTCGGAGTTTTCGCTATTTTTTTGAATTAGAAAAAATATGCGTTTTTCAATATTGCATTTAGGCCCAAATAAATGTTCACGTTGTCCGGCCTATTTTTAGAGGATGGGCAAAATTTATTTTGGGATTTTTGGAGTCCGTTTAGTATTTCTTTTCTTTCTTTTTCTGCACGTCAGAATTATTTAAAAAAAAAGTGAACCGATTCCGGGCCGTAACTGGTCAGGACTCCTCGGGCCTGCCTTTAAAGCCCGAGACCCCGAGCCCCGAGCCAGCCCAGCCGCCCCGCGCCCTAACCCTAATCCCGCCGCCGCCGCCGCCCGCGCTACCGCCGCCGTCCGCCGCTGCCGCCACCGCCCCGCGCCGCGCCGCCGCCTGCTGCGCCGGAGTCGTCGGACCTCGCCGGACCCGAGGTAGCCGCCTCGGTTTTCGTGAGAAAACCGTTTTGGTTTTTTTTCGAAACCCTAGATCCGTTTTTTTATATAGATCCGGCTCGGTTTATTTTTGGTTTAATTATTTAGCGAACGCCCGTTTTACGTTAGTTTTAACGAACGGTTTTCACCGTTTAACCGCAGACAGCGAACGTTCGTTCGTTAGCCTGTTCGTCAGTTTTTCTTTTTCTCGGATTTTCCGTGATTATTTTCGATCGTGATTTCTGATCCGATTTTCGATTTAGTTTATCTTTTTGCTCGTTTATCGGAATCAGGCGATTCAAGCGCCTTGATCTTCGTCTCGAAACCCTCTTTCTGTTTAACCAACTTGAACAAGATTTTGGTACTGTAAAATTTGACTTTAGTTCAGATTAGTAAACGGATCTTGTTTCTTTTGCAGTTTGAGTTTCGTTGCTCCGTTTGATTTGATTCTTTTTGCAAACCGGAGTTCTTAAGTTGAACGTTTTGGTCAATTCTTCTTACTTTAGTTTTGCCCGTGCGTCTTTGCTTGATTGCTTATGTATGCTATTGTTTGTTTGCGATAGAATTCCCGGAGTGCGAAGCGTGCTACTATGAGTCCCTAGGTTTTGCGGATCGTCAGCAAGGCAAGTAACACATTGACCATACTTCTTTCATACCCAGTTTTTATGCATTAGTTCCAATCCTCAAACATTGCATGATTAGGATATGTTTAACATGTGGGTTGGGAAGTAGTTGATGAGGTAGAACCTATTGCCCTGTTATATTCAAACCTTGGGAGTTACTTCTACGTATTGCTTATATTGCTATGCTATGCTCGTAGACGTGGATTGGGTTTGAGTGTATCCATGACAGATGTGAGATTGTTAATTAATGGTTCAACTTAAGGTGGCAACTTTAATACACATCTGGGTGGATTGCTTGTCGGGCACCTGGAGAATCCAGTGTTGTCCTAGGATATCCCGGAGTACCCGTGTGATCATCCTAAGGTCCGCCACCTAGGCTCAAAGGGAACTGAGATATTTTCATGCTAGAAACTTCCGTGTGCAGCCACAAGCTATTATGGGCTCTAGCATAGTTGAGTAAGTTGCGTGAGCTCTTGAAGAGGTGGATCAGCAGGTAGAGGGATGTAGGTTTGGTATGGTCTTCCCGGAGTAAAGAGTTAATGTTTCTAAAAGGCTATGTCTCGGTCATCCGTTTCTCAAACACCTTGTAGTGCGAGAAATCCAACGGAGGAGATCGAGTCTTGTGGGGAAAAGTGCGCAAACCTCTGCAGAGTGTATAATCTAATCATGGTTAGCCGTGTCCCCGGTTATGGACAATCTTGAGTATCTAGTACTTGGAGTATCCTAAGTATCTCATCACTCTAAATTAATATTGTTGGGTTGATAATTACTTTAATTGGGATTGAGTTGGAGGAACCTTCTCAATGTTGTTTCAACTACCATGATAGTTAAATAAAATCTATTCCTTTGTTGTAGGGAAAAATTGGCTTTTCGCAAAAACTATAACCATAGAGCTTTCCACCAGCCAAATATGCATGTAGTGATAGCATTATTCTGTTCTTGCTCTACTGTGTTATATTGCCAGCATATTCCATGTGCTGACCCGTTTTCGGGCTACAACGTATTATGTTGCATACTTTTCAGACGAGGGGTAAGGTTCGTTAGGTCGTTGCCATGCAGCTCAGCTATGCCGTTGGAGTTGATGGACTCACTTTATCTTCCAAGCCTTCCGCTGTTATCGTATTAGATGGCCTTAAGCCATATTTATTGTAATAAGTTCTCTTTTGAGACATTCGATGTAATAAGTGTGTGATTGCTACTCTGTTATAAATCCTTCGAGTACTTTGTGTGTCAGCATTACCGATCCAGGGATGACACTGAAGCACAGAGACTTGACCGTTTGAGGTCGGGTCGCTACAAGATGGTATCAGAACACACGCTGAGTGTAGGACACGACCACTAAGCTAAAAGCCATAGGTCACTCTTCTCTTCTCATTTCCGACTCCTCTCCATTTTCTACTCCTTAGGATGGCGGATTTGAAGAACAAGTTTGCACAACCGGATGAAGACACACCCTTTGGATGCCACCTGAAGGAAGTCACTAGGTACTTGAACATCGGAATACCAAGCTTCACCGGGACATACAACGCCAATTTACCAGAAGAGGAGCACTGGATGATTCAAGTTCAAGTTCCAGGAAGGACGTTCTCGCCAACCACCAAGCCCATAGAATTTTCTTTTGAAGCACCCAGCTGGAGTCTAGGCAAGAGCATGGCAGCCCACATTACCATGGGACGCATTGGAGAAGTCTACAACAAGGATCTTAAGGACACTATCTACCAAATATGTGGGCGCCAAGATGAGCAATGGGAGATGATCAGCACCAAGAAGGACAGATCCATTGCAGCTTTCATCCAGGAGTTAAACCAGCACATTCGACGCCAAGAGAATCAGATGTGCGCAGACATGATAGATTTGAAGAAGGCGCAGACAAGGATCATCGAGCTGGAAGAAGAACTCAAGTCTACACGCGATGGATATGAGGAGGAAATTGCAACACTATTGGAGAAGAATGAAGACCTGATAAAGAAGATTGGAGTATTCATGGGAGATCCCGCGCCGGGAGAAGAGGACGATGATCGCACTTGCCCGGAGAACTACATCATCATCGACGACACCGACTCCGACCCCAGTGATGATGACTTTGAAGACGAAGCTGGAGCAGACATCATGGAGTCTTCCACCGATCAAAATTTCTAGACGACCACCCAATGATAGTAATATTCCCCCCATGTATATAGTAGTAGTTGAGCACTTTTACGATAGTTCTAGACCGTTTGTATGCCCTTGCTTGATTGATTGAGTGAAATGTTTGTGTTTGTCTCATGTGCATATGGGTAGTGCTTTCTCACTAGACCCCTTTTCTATTCTAATCTCCCTCTAAACCCATCAGATGCCTCCGAGACATGACACCGGATTTACCTCCCCGCCGGAGCTCACTCAGTTGATCCAGCAGCAGAATGCCTTGATGCAATTACTAGTCCAGAACCAGGGCAACAACAACAACAACCCGCCTCCAGTTGACAACTTAGCTCGCTTTTTGAGGTTGCAGCCGCCGGTGTTTTCCAGTAGCACCGAGCCTATAGTTGCTGATGATTGGCTACACCGTATTGGAAGGGAGTCGACCACCGCAGGATGCACAGATGCTGAGAAGGTGTGCTTTGCCGCACATCACTTGGATGGACCAGCGGCCTCATGGTGGGAGAATTATACGACCACTTTCCCCATAGCCAACGTCACTTGGGATCAGTTTCAGCAAGCTTTCCGCACAACCCATGTCTCAACTGGAGCTATGAATATGAAGAAGTGTGAGTTTCGCAACTTACGCCAGGGGAACCGTACTGTGGCTCAGTACGTGGATGAGTTTAGCAAGTTATCTTGTTACGCCCCTGATGATGTGGCCACAGATGCCGCGAAGCAGGAGAAGTTTATGGAAGGGCTGAATGATGAGATGAGCATGCAGTTGATGGTGGCAACATTCAACAACTACCAGGAGTTGGTAGATAAGGCTCTTATGATTGAAGGGAAGTAGCAGCAAATTGAGAGCCGTAAGAGGAAGTATGGGCAAGGGAAGTATAGCTCAGGAGCTCAACAGAAGCCTCCGATGAACAGGACCCCCGTTTCGACCGTAGGAGGTCCGTTTCGTCCGTTTTGTGGGACGCCACACCCCTCCCGATCAACAGGACCCCCGTTTTGACCATAGGAGGTCCGTTTCGTCCGTTTTGCGGTACGCCACACCCCTCCCGATCAACAGGACCCCCGTTTCGACCATAGGAGGTCCGTCTCGTCTGTTTTGCGGTACGCCACACCCCTCCTGATCAACAGGACCCCCGTTTCGACCGTAGGAGGTCCGTTTCCTCTGTTTTGCGGTACGCCACACCCCTCCCGATCAACAGGACCCCGTTCTGAACGTAGGAGGTCCGTTTCCTCCGTTCTGCGGTACGCCAGGCCTCGTTTCCATCGCCTATTCCGTCTAAGCTCTCGCGATGAACACGACCACGCATTCCGTTCCGACCCAGCCGGTTGGCTCCCACGCGTTCCGTTGCCTCCCGATGAACACGACGCATTCCGTTGCCTCCCGATGAACACGACGCATTCCGTTGCCTCCCCATGAACACGACGCATTCCGTTGCCTCCCATGAACACGACGACGATGCTGTTTCTCCGTTCTGACCCAGCCATGTACACGAGCCCTGGCCGTACGTATGTGCGAGTAGGCATTCGAGACCCTGCCCGTATGTACACATACGTGGCCGTATTTTCTTTCTTGCACCCTGGCCGCTGTACGTACGTGTACATGCTACGTGCGCGCCTCTACTACGACACGTGCGCGCCTCTACATCGACCAGTATGTACGTACACGTTCGCGACCAGAATGACAACGCTACGTACGCTTCGACCAGGTGGGTCCCGACTGTCAGGCACTTCCTTGCCTGCGAAGATGTAGCTGGTGGGTCCCAGCAGTCAGGGGGGCGAATCGTTTTTTTTTTGCCCGGACGCACTTCCTTGCGTGCGAAGGTGTAGCTGCTGGGTCCCAGCAGTCAGGGGGGCGAATCGTTTTTTTTGCCCGGACGCACTTCCTTGCGTGCGAAGGTGTAGCTGGTGGGTCCCAGCAGTCGGGGGGCGAATCATTTTTTTACGCACTTCCTTGCGTGCGAAGATGTAGCTGGTAGGTCCCAGCAGTCAGGGGGGCGAATCGTTTTTTCGGACGCACTTCCTTGCGTGCGAAGATGTAGCTCGTGGGTCCCAGCAGTCAGGGGGCGAATCATTTTTTTCGCGAAATACGGTGGCCCGTCCGGTGGGTCCCCGCTGTCAGGTGGAGGAATAATTATTTTGCACGTAATAAGGAGGCACTTCCTTGCGGCTGCCGCGGACCCAGCTGTCAGCATCTCCACGTACAGTCCACGTCCGATGGAAGTCGTTCCTTGACCACGTTGACCACGCCGCGCCGAGAGCACCAGGGCGGTGGACGACGGCGAGGCCTAGGAAGGGGACGACGCGGAGCCAGGGAAGACTCGGCAGTGGATGCACACGCGGAGAGGAGTACGAGGGTTCACTGGTTCGGCTGCGCTGCCGTCGCCGCAGAATAACAGGGGGTGTGGGTGAGTGGAGGGATGGCCTGGCCAGCGGTGGGAGTAGTAGGGGGCGGTGAGGCCTCCGCGGCAGCACAGCCGGCCACGGGAGGCAGGAGTAGGCGGCACGATCGGCGCTGCTTTGGGCGGCTGGAGCAAGAAGACCAGAGGTTGAAGAAGCACGACGGCTGTTGGATGGACATCGTACTGTCACTGTAGCTAGAATCGTTTATATTGACTAAGTTGACAAAGCCCTTGGTACGTCAACTTAGTAGGCCCACAGGTCAGCTTCCGAAATGGTGCGCCCCAGATGTCAGGGGGACGAATCATTTTTTTGGCGGGTGAAGCTAGAATATCCGAGATTGAAGAAGAAGCACGACATCCGTTGGATGGACATCCAACGGCCACTGCTGCTAGAACCGTGTGTTGACTATAAGTTGACAAAGCCTTGCATACGCGTCAACTCTGTTTTTTAGGGTACGCGTCAACTTAGTAAGGCCAGAAGTGTGTGGTAGAGAACTTATAGCCCATTTGAGATTTGTAAGAATTTGTAGCCCATTTTTGAATTCTAATGGAATTTACTACAACCCATTTACAGTTTGTTAAAAGTATAGCCCATTTCAACCAACCGTTCAAAACAAAATTCAATAAAATTTCACACATTTTGATGGGATCCGAAATATTTTTATCCTGAAATTTCTAGTCAGATTAAATACAATTTCAATATAAATTTACATTACGTAAAAATCCAACGAAACATTGCGCTCGCAACAATTAATGAAATTAAAATTTTCAATATCCGAAAATAATATTTTATAAAGTAATCACGTGTTTGGTGCATTTTTTTATAGTTACTGCCCCTGTTTTTATAATTACATCCCATTTATTATTTCTTAAAGCCCATTTTCTTGTTAAGCCTAATGCATCCCTCCTTGGAAAGATTTTGTAGCCCAGCGGGGCGGAGAATAACAACTTGACCTTGCCTGGGTATTCCTAAAAAAAGTATAGCTGGGCTAGCCATTTGGGCTAGACGGGCCACAGCCTGCCCAGTTAATACCTGTAGTGATGTTTTCGTTGTTGTTCAGAGGAGAAAAATTAATATCTGGGCTAAGCATTGAAAAACTCTGCAGTGCTCACACCTCAAAAACACAAATACTGCTCGAGCTGCTTGGTCCCAGCTGTCGGCCGCTTCTTGTGCAATTCTCTCGTTTATTGACTACTACATAGGTTGACAATGGTGTGGGACCGTGATGTTAGGAAACCAGGAGGAAGCAAAATAAATTATAGTTATATATGTATATATATATAATAAGGAGGCACTTGCGTACGTGAGGCTATGGATCTGGTGGGTCCCCATTGTCATCCTCTCCAAGTAAAGTCATCTCCTCGCCCGCGCGCGCTTTTCGCCCGAAACAGTCAGCGCCGCCCGCCCCGCTTCCCGGTGCAGGCGATTGCTCCGCCTTCAAACGACACAAGTGCCGTCCGCCCGTCCATCTACCGCCCACATTAATGATACGCGGTTGCCGAGGCGACTACTCCGGCGCCACACGTCCGTCCCTCCGCCCGTCCACCATTGCTATATAAACTGCTGCGCCGGCCATAGCCGCAGTCATCCGCATCCGTTCCCTTTCTCCTGTCCACACCACTACTGCCCACCATGGCTTCCTCGCGCTCCAGTGCTCTTCGGGACGGGCGGACGACGGACCACAAGGTGATGGCAGCCATTGCTGCCGACCGGCTGGCCGGCAGGCAGCCGGAGGACGACGGCGTCCCAATGGAGAACATGGTAGTCGACGATCCGGCGCCAACCCCCTCCTCCGCGCCATCCTCGCCGGTGCATTGCACCATGACCATCGGCGAGGCCCGTGCCCAATATATGGACAGGGTGAGGCAGATGCGTGAGGAGCAGTTCCGGGAGGCGCAGGCCGACGCCGCCTACAACCACCATCTCCTCCAGGAGCACCTGCAGGCGGAGGAGCAGATCGCCGTGGAGTGGGCGGAGCAGGAGGCGCTGCTCGACTCGTACCGCTCCGCCCGCAAGGGCCGCCTCGAGCGCTGGCAGTACCGCATGCGGGTGGCGGAGGCTGCGGCCGCCTACAAATAGGCTAGCAAAGAGGGCGATGAAACGGGCGAGGCGCTGTTTGGCGAGACCGAGGACGAGGCAGAGGACAATGCCGGCTCCGATGAGTCCCCGCTCCGCTGGCGTCGACGAGGCCCTGCTCCGCCGAGGCCCCGCGGCGCCAACAACGAGGCAGAGGACATCGCCGGCTCCGCCGAGGCCCTGCCCCGCCAACAACGAGGTAGAGGACATCGCCGGCTCAGCCAAGGCCCCACCCTGCCGGCAACGTGGGGGAGGATTTCCACCGCTCCGCTGAGGCGCCGCCCGCCGGCAACGAGACAGAGGACATCGCCGGCTCCACCGAGGCCCCGCCCCGCTGCCAACGAGGCCGCGCCACACAGAAAACGAGGAAGAGTAGAACACGGTAGGTCGCCGCCGCTCGGGTCCAAGTAAGGCCACCGCTGCTACCCTCCGGTTGAAGCCAAGCTAGGCGGGTTGACCATTGACGGCCGGTTAGCTTCTTGGCGGCGACGTGGAGTCGGAGAGCTGCGCTGGAGAAGAACGCTGCTTCTACTTAACTGCTGGTGCAGTTGGCTGACTGAAACGTGGGCCCAACAGGCCACATGTCAGTTGCGCAACTGCACCTGCAGTTAAGTCACTGAAGCTTTTGTTCAGCTCAGCGGGACACAGGTGGGTAGCTTCGGTTAATTAATTATACCTCCAGCGCACCCCTTTTTAGTTGAAGAATGTATGAAATGTAATGAAATCCAGCATGTTTATATGAAATCCGACCGTGTATGAATGAATTTATTTCGATTAGTTCGAATTCTTGTATCACTGGCATTGGATGAACATGCAAAACAATACGTACTAGCATTATTCCCAGGGTGATCACCTCGTTTGCAGCAGTTTCACATGTACTCCCTCCGGTCCTTTCTAGTCGTGCATACAAGTTTTGTCTGCAGTCAAAGTATCTCTACCTTGACCAATCTTATACAAAAAAGTATGCACTTTCACAATGTGCGAAGTAAAAAGGAACAAAAGGAGTACAAAGAGTTTGAGCAGCTTTTTAGTGTTTCTGTACATTGCAATCAAACACACAGGCCTGACAATTCATAGAGAACATTCAAAACAATCGATGATTATGCATCTCAGCGACTCACATGTCAGAGGCAATATTTACTTCACAACTAAAGAATAAAGAAAAAATTGATCGACGCTGCTGACAACAAAGGGCGTCCCATTCGAAAATATCAAACGCATGTCTTGCTAAAATCAATGAGCAAAATTTGACAAGGTTGTCCCATTCCAAAATATCAAATGCCTACGATTGTGGAATGGGCATGGTTTGCCATCAGTTCGGACATTGACATGGCACCTCGTGCTAAATAAACAAGCTGTTCTTTTTGTGCAGTTCCACCAAAATCAACCAAATTCGCGCGTAGCTTATATGATTTCGCCCTTATATGTTGGAACGCCTTGAACTTATCGGCACCTCCTTTCTTGTGGTGGAAATGAATGATTCGATGTATTCATGAACATTTTGTGCAGTTCCCATTGAAATCAAGCTGAGCACCCCTGTTTGCACAAATACAAAAAAGTGATTAGTATAAAGCAAACTGTACTATGAATTGACAGTTTCAACAGGCACATACATGGTCCATGTAGAGTAAACTTTTAGAAAAATTGAACTCACCAGAAAGAATCCTAGAACAACATTGTACTCGCGCATCACAGCAAAAAAATGGAGATTTGTCAGTCCTTCTGAGCCGAAGTTAGTTTGGTCTTGTGGGGAGTAATGTAACCATCCTTCAACTGCTCCTTCTGATGAGAAGATAGACAGGGCTTCTTCATCCTGGCATAATTGGAACTAGTCACTTCACGTACTCCATATTCTTCTTCAGAGGAAGATGATCCTGTTGTGCAAAGACAAGAGGACTACTAAATGCTAGCATCCCTGTTTGCTCGAAAAAAGGAAAGGAAATATTTAAAACAACACAGATGAAGCACTTCTCAAGGACAATACCACTTTTTCATGACAGTATCTAAACAGTAGCACAACACCAATAGAGATGACAAAGCTCAATTATATGGATGAAATCAGTGGGCGAGTACCAACCTTTGTCAGGAGGCTTATTGTGTAGAGCATACAGATGAAGCACTTCTCCGGAACCATCTGTTGCTATCTACGGTGGTGGCCATGCTTACTATATACTCCTCGATTAGTTTAATGTTTCCAACATCTTCTTGTGTAGTTCCACTAAAATATATGGTATCTTCAAAGAAGATCCCTGTTTGCACAAGTAGAGATAATTACATATTACATTAAGAGTGGCATCAAATCAGTGGCAAAACAATTGCTCGTTCCAGCCATAGCAATAAATTAAGATGCAAAACTATATCATTACTTGTGTCATCACAGTTCTAGTGCTTCATTACCGCACCGGGAGTTGATTTTTGTTTTTCTTCCGCGTGTTCTTCCCCTTCATCACTTGGTTCAATAACAGACAAGCTTCGCCTTCAATGTAAGGTTTGGCATGTCAATTAGGGAGCACAAGTATAGTACTAAACTTAATTTTCTGATGAAAGTGGCAAAATACAGGCTAGCAGTTGTGAAATATCCTTATCTTACCTCAATGGGATATTACGGTGCACATACAGATTGGAAGTCTTGTCTCCATTTGTGCAGTTCACTAAAATCAAGCAACATTATCGTACAAGTAGCACAACATATGAAAGCACACTGCAGAATCATGTGAAAGAAGGCTAGTACTGACCTCTCATGATGCGGAATTCAAACAACTCACAAGAAGAAGATTGTGACACCCCCGATTCAATCGTACACTAATCATACACGCAAACGTGTATGATCAAGATCAAGGACTCACAGGAAGATATCACAACACAAATCTACAAATAAAATAAGTCATACAAGCATCATATTACAAGCCAGGGGCCTCGAGGGCTCGAATACAAGTGCTCGATCATAGACGAGTCAGCGGAAGCAACAATATCTGAGTACAGACATAAGTTAAACAAGTTTGCCTTAAGAAGGCTAGCACAAACTGAGATACAGATCGAAAGAGGCGCATGCCTCCTGCCTGGGATCCTCCTAAACTACTCTTGGTCGTCGTCAGCGGCCTGCACGAAGTAGTAGGCACCTCCGGTGTAGTAGGAGTCGTCGTCGACGATGGCGTCAAGCTCCTGGGCTCCAGCATCTGGTTGCGACAACCAGATAGAATGGAAAGGGGGAAAAGAAGGAGAAAAGCAACCGTGAGTACTCATCCAAAGTACTCGCAAGCAAGGATCTACACTACATATGCATGGGTATATGTGTAAAGGGCCATATCGATGGAATGAACTGCAGAATGCCAGAATAAGAGGGGGATAGCTAATCCTCTCGAAGACTACGCTTCTGGCAGCCTCCATCTTGCAGCATGTAGAAGAGAGTAGATGGTAAGTTCACCAAGTAGCATCGTATAGCGTAATCCTACCCTGCGATCCCCTCCTCGTCGCTCTGTTAGAGAGCGATCACTGGGTTATATCTGGCACTTGGAAGGGTGTGTTTTATTAAGTATCCGGTTCTAGTTGTCATAAGGTCAAGGTACAACTCCGGGTCGTCCTTTTACCGAGGGACACGGCTATTCGAATAGATAAACTTCCCTGCAGGGGTGCACCACATAACCCAACAAGCTCGATCCTTTTTGGCCGGACACACTTTTCTCGGTCATGCCCGACCGCAGAAGATCAACACGTCGCAGCCCTACCTAGGCACAACGGAGAGGTCAGCACGCCGGTCTAAATCCTATGCGCGCAGGGGTCTGGGACCATCGCCCATTGCACACCTCCACATTGCGTACGTCGGAAGCAGACCTAGCCCCCTTAATACAAGCACGAGCTTACGGTCCAATGCGGCGCGCGCCGCTCAGTCGCTGACGTCACGAAGGCTTCGGCTGATACCACGACGTCGAGTGCCCATAACTTTCCCACGTAGTTGGTTAGTGCGTATAGACCAAATGGCCAGACTCAGATCAAATACCAAGATCTCGTTAAGCGTGTTAATTGAAGTATCCGCGAATGCCGAATAGGGCCAGGCCCACCTCTCTCCTAGGTGGTCTCAACCTGCCCTGTCGCTCCGCCACAAAGTAACAGTCGGGGGCCGTCGGGAACCCAGGCCCACCTCTACCGGGATGGAGCCACCTGTCCTTTGAGCCCCCTCATCAGAATCACTTGCGGGTACTCAACGAGCTGACCCGACTTTAGTCACAACATGTGTCATGTATATAAAGTATATAGTATATACCCGTGATCACCTCCCTAGTGATCAGGGCCCGATAGTATAGCATGGCAGACGGACAAGAGTGTAGGGCCACTGATGGAACACTAGCATCCTATACTAAGCAGTAGGATAGCAGGTAAGGGTAACAACTGTAGCAACAATGACAGGCTATGCAGCAGAATAGGATTAACTGAAAGCAGTAACATGCTACACTCTTCTAATGCAATCAGTATAGAGAAGAATAGGTGATATCTGGTGATCAAGGGGGGCTTGCCTGGTTGCTCTGGCAAGAAGGAAGGGTCGTCAACATCGTAGTCGAACTGGGGGTCGCCGGCAGTCTCGGGGTCTACCGGAAAGAAGTAACGGAGGGGGAACACAATAAATAATAGAGCAATCAAGCATCATAAAGTGTAACATGGCATTACGAGGTGCTAGAGGTGACCTAACGTAGTAGTAGGTGCTACGGGCGAAGGGGGGAAACATCCGGGAAAGTATTCCCGGTGTTTGACGTTTTCAGACAGATGAACCGGAGGGGAAAAGTTGCGTGTTTGCTATGCTAAAGATGTGTGGCGGATGAACGGGCTACGTATTCGGATTCGTCTCGTTGTTCTGAGAAACTTTCATGTAGAAAGTTTTTTTCATCTGAGCTACGGATTATTTTATATTAACTTTCAAAGTTTTAATTCATTTTCTGAAATTTCTGAAATTAATTTTATTTCGAAATAAAAGAATAAAGTGCTATGGGTACACAGAGTGTACTCAGAGAGGTGCATACGTGGCTGACAGTGGGCCCAGTTGACTGGGTCAACTGCCCAGTCAGCAGAGGCTGACTGGTGGGCCAAGCTGCTGACTCAGCAGGGTGACTAGGCCGGCCCTATCCACTAGAATAGTGACAGGGCCCAACCTGTCAGTGACAGTGGTCCTAATCTATGGGTTAATAAAAAGGACGGTTAATTAAAGGGCGTGGGGCCTGACTGGCAGTGACTGTTTAGGTTAGCTAATTAGGTAGTTTAATTAACAAATAAATACTCGCCACGTGGGGCCCAGCGGTCAGCGGCACAGAGAGAGGGGTTAGTGGCTGGGTTAGCGGTGCCACATCAGCGCGCCGGCGGCTAATCACCGGCAACCACAACGACGGCGGCGCGCACGGGAGGTGTCGGAATTCGTCTATGGTGGCTCGTTTCGAACGCTATGCACCTACGGCTTCGTGAGGTTCGCGCGCATCCAGCGGTGGTGTTGGCTGGCCGCGAGATGGCTGGGTTCGATGCCAGCGACAAGGTGGAGCGACGGCGGCTTCGGGCGCGCTTGGCCATCGGTGATGCAGGGCACGGGGAGAGGAGGTAGGGGTCACGCTGGAAGACGGGGAAGGCGAGGAGCACAACGTCGTGCTCGGACGCGAGAGGCAGTGGCTTTGGCCACGGCTGCGACATGCCCGGCGGCGAGGAGCTTCGGCTCCGATGGCGTCGGTGGCTACGGGCACCAAATCGAACGGGGCAGAGAGGGGTTTCGAGAGGGAGCTCACAGTGGATGCGTAGAGCAGCTCAGCGGCCTTGGGGATGGCTCGGCCTTGCCGGAATTAATGGCGACGATCGACGGGGCCGAGGACGACGGAGATGATGCAGGGCTCGATGCAGGGGGGTCCTAGTTCCCACGAACGGCCTCACGCAACGTAGAGGATGACGGCGGAGCAGAGGGACCGAAACCAGGTGCCGGGGAGGAGGGTAGCCACGCCGGTGAGCTTCGCTGTGTCGACGGGTGGTTCAGTGTGGTGGATCTGATGAGGGAGAAAGCGAGGGGGAAAAGGCAGGAGGGCTCTAGGGTTTCGGGGCGTCTAGGAGGGGTTGTCGTCGACCTAGCAGGCGCTGGGGGTGCACCGGATGGCCGCCTCGTGGCCATCGGCGCCGTGGACGAGCGCTCTGTGTCCACGGGGGTGGGGTGAACAGAGGAAGAGGAACGAGGGGGGGGGGGGGGTTAGGTGGGCCGGCCTGGCAACTTCGGCCATTTGGGCCAAGTGGCCCAGGGGGTTTCTACCTGTTGTTTTATTTTGTTTTGTTTTTATTTATTCTTTTCTGTATTATTTTAGTTTCACTTTGCTATAGTTTAGATAAAATACAAACCTAGTTCCTAATTTAGTTTCACAAATATGTCACTGCCCCATTAGTTTGGGCAATTAAATAAATTAGCTTAATTTTTTTATAAATTGAAAAAGGCATTTAATTATCTGTTTCTGCTACTGTTTTATTTATTTTAGAATATTTAAACATTTTTTAAAAGTGTGGTTACTTCACCAAAATAATTTATGGATTATTTTCCGCAAACCGAACATTTTAGTTTTAACTTTTGAAAACTTTTGATGTTTGCCATTAACTCAAATTCGAATTTGAATCGTTTTGAACTAAAGCGAGATTAGCAACAGTAATCATGGTGACTTGGCATCATTAGTAGAAGGTCACTGTAGCTTAATTATCCGGGCGTCACAATTCTCCTCCACTACAAGAAATCTCGTCCCGACATTTAAGAGGTGGAGTAAGGGGGAAAGATCTGGTTACGAAATTCTAACGGATCTTCTCGGTTTTGGTTGCTCTTCTCGAAGAGCTCGATCCATTACATTGATGTCTTCATTTCTATGCTTCAGGTCATCATGATGAAGTCAGCATCCTTTCTTTGGGAACTCCATCGTACTTATGAAAGAATAAAGGGGCTAGGAGAACAGACCTCTGCAAGGTTGACTAACTTGTTGATAACACCGGGGAAGGTGGGGGAAAGTAACTCTCGAATTAAAAACCTTTAGAAAATATCGAGAGCAAGGTAAGAAGGTGTCATGAGAAGTTTCAAGCGGATAGGCAATCGTTCAATGCCCAATTAGAAGGTGAAAGGGTTTTAGAGCACGAGAATAAGTATTGAGTCTGATACCAGAGTAGATCACTAGGAAGGTGGCTCGCGAATTACATATCAAGTCAAGCGCGAGGAATATCTTTGGCAATAGGGTGTACAGGAGAGTCAGGTTTCGATCCTGTGGAACTATGGCTTATGGGCCCAATATGTGGGTTAAAAGTAGGAAGGGCGATAACGTCTTGCACGATCATGTAAGCAAGGCATGTTAGAGGATTGCCTATCAGTTATGTCGGCAACAACATCGGTACCAAGGGCGAGGGATGAAGAGAACCATTTTCCTGCTCGTTGAACGAGGCAAACCAATAGGCAAAGTTCTCGTCCATCGGTGGTTACCGGAATGCTATCGACAAATGCAACAGGGTCTTACTGACACGGTTGTACACCAAGGTGTTTACATAAGCAGAAGAATATTACTGCTTAGATCATATGGATCACAAGGAAGGTTAAACAAATCAATGGAAAGGAAAATGTGATCATCAGATCAAATAGAACAATGGAAAGGAAAATGTGTTTGACACATGTACCAGGGGTATACCCTTCCCAAAGTCAAGCAGAGGATGATATCCAAGACAAGATATAAAGTAGAAAACCCTTTAGATAAGAGGAGAGAAATTTCATGACATTACCCATACAACGGTGTTTGGGTAATTTCAACAAGAAACATTTAGTATGGTGCTTCAAATGTTCTTATTGAAAATCGGAGTACCATAGACATGCTTCGAGATAGCACTGACATGGTCTTCAAGCAAAGGTCAGATCTTGGATACACAAAGGATCCATCAGGATCAATTTATAGAATAAGTCTTACAATTTCCTCACGGAAGAATGATTAACCTTGCCAAAAAGGAAACTATAACAATAGGTCCTTCGGCCAGGTGTGCTAGGCATGACATCACCTTACCGGGTGATATAAAGACCAATGTTATAACTCTTGGAATTATGTTCCAACCATCATATCTGACTGAGGTTCAGATCCGTTTGGTGTCAGAATACCTCCGACTTAGGATGCGAGAGAAGACAAGGTGCAACAAAAATTGACGAGAAGACATTGTAAGATTCTTGGGAAATGAACTATGGGAGCGAGTTCTGAAACAAGAGTTCATCATGAAACCAAGGAGAGGATGAGGGGTGGCTGATGGACTCAATGACAATTCCTCGAGATTTCCAAAAAGATGGATTTCCACAATCATGTGATCAAGGAGATAACATTTATCAGATCAAGTGATATAATGATGTATGCTCGAGGAAAACATACGCAATTAATCATTGGTCGAAAGGTGCGCCCGAAATATGGGCATAGGTAACATGATCAATGTTAGAATGGTGATTCGATAACGGAGCTATCGGCCATTCACTTCGAAACAATAGTGTTGCTAGAGATATTAAATTCTCACAACAAATTTCACTCAACACGGGGGCCAAGAAAATAATGGTGATGGCGAGAAGCATGACTGTATCAAGAATTCTTAAGAGGTGTCGAAACTCTCACAACATTCTCGATATAGAAGACAGTAATACTACAAGGTGGAACATAACCTAAGCTAGATAGCAAGGAAATCAAGGTACAATACAATCATGAACAAGTTTGTGTTGGGGGGAAGGCAAGAATGTTGCCGATGATAACACAAATCATCGAGGGGCAAGGATGGTGTTTCCCATCATGAATTCAATTGATATCCTGGAAGAGCTCAGAATGTTGATGATGATCATGACACATTTGTCGAGAGATTTCATGAAGATGTAATTCAATCAGCGCCGACATCAAGTCAAAGGAATGATGAAGCGAAAGGTTTTTGGAACCATGGGTACGACATCAACTCGGAATCAAGCTTGCTGTTCAAGGTGAACGATAAGACGAGGAAGATCGACGTAAGCTTAGCTCATCATTGAAATCTGTGCTCTGGGAGTAAGGACCAGGTGGCACGGTTTAAAATTTAGCACAATAATGGTATAGCCGATCAGACAAGGAATGATTTGAAGGATCATTAAACTCGTAAGCAATGAAAATTACTTGGAGTTATTGAGTCAAAGTGCGGAATCGATTCACTTATCAGTGTTCTCGAGTGACTAATAACTCAGAACCCCGGGGGGAATTGCAATCGGTGAGAATATTAGTTGATGGAGAAGTCATAAGAAGTTACGCAGTTCCGTGATATTCTCGAGATACCAGAGGGTATACTCGAAGGTAGAGCAGAATAGTAACCGAACTAGATCGTTGAATTGCGATATCAAATACTTTAACCTAGTCAAAATAGATGAGGCACTGGGATGGTTTCCTTTCAGAAATATATTAAATAAAGTTAGCATGGTCGGAACCATAGCTATCAGGGATCCAAATATCGACACCGGAAGAGTTATTCAATTGATTAAATAATTTTGCAAGAAGCTTCCATGATAGTTCCACATCGGTTCCATGGGCATGAACACAAGGGTTCAAGGTTGACTCCCACTTCTTCAATGCCTAACCTATCATTTACTTCTCGTTTTCGAAGAAGTTGTAGAGCAGAAAATTATCTGGTAAAAACACCAGAATGGTATGACTCGTGAAAACTTTCGGGTTCACACGGTTTAGAGAAGGCATATGTTCAACCCATAAGGGCTTCTTAGAAACATATACCACAAGTTTCAAGAGTAAATATCACAAGCTCGAAAGTAGAGCATGGTTAACAAAACAGAGGATACAATTTACCAAAGGCATCATGTATCCGAGGAAAGACTCACAAGGTTACTGAAATAAGAAGGACGCTGACGGATAACATCCAACAAAGGATATGTCGGTCCATAAGGGAGCTGACGTGAGCATCGGCACACAACCAGAAGAAGTAACAATGCAAGGCATTGGATTATAGAAACAACTGACTAATTCAGAGCTCAAATGCAAAGGAATTCTGATTTTCAAATTAAGGGCTCAGAAGCATACGCTCTGATTAAGGATGGACAAGTTTGAGTAGACTTAGGGATACAATCGACGGTAATTTGATTGGTCGAGAACCAGCTCATGTTCAAACTGACACTGAGCCGGAAGGATGAATTCTAGGATTCGGCTGAGGAATGCGAGCGTCCTCAACCTATAGAATCAACAGACTTAAAATTATAAAGACAAGGGATGCCAATAAGATTATGAGACTTTATGGGATTAACCATAATGCAAGCAAGCAAGAATTTCAAGAGCAATAGGCTGCTCAGGATTTTCGGAAGATCGAATGGTATTTCGAAGTCTATTGTGAAACACATGAACAACTGGGAATGAGCGGATACTCGATAAGTGCGAGGAACTATCTGTAGGGGTATTCATCCGGCAAAGATCTGTAAGGCAGTGGCTCAAGAGATTCTTAAAAGTCGAAGAATAATTCAATGCATCTTGTAATAACAAGAGTAGCTGGGAATGAAAGTAAGAAGGACAAGTGTACGTATCTACCCATAAGGATGTATCGAGGGTAGGGGACTACAAAAGCGATGGATACAGAGTCTCGAGAGAACATCAGAGAGTATCTTCGGAATCTTCTGGTGTAGCAGGCGATCATCTGGGATAAGGGCTCTCCGGGAGGAAGTAGTTACGAGAACCTAGAGTCAGAGTTAGTAAATTCATTTTAACCCGAATAGAAGAGAGATCAGAGTCCCAGAGTATAGGTCGAGGAATAAAAGATCCTAATACCACCCAATGGCGATGTGGGCCCGTAAGCCACACAACCATGTTATTAAAAGTTTTGCAATGTCTAGACTCGACTTCGGCCAAGGAGTATGGAAGGGGGATTCCTACAGGCAGTTGGCTCTGATACCAACTTGTGACGCCCCCGATTCAATCGTACACTAATCATACACGCAAATGTGTACGATCAAGATCAGGGACTCACAGGAAGATATCACAACACAACTCTACAAATAAAATAAGTCATACAAGCATCATATTACAAGCCAGGGGCCTCGAGGGCTCGAATACAAGTGCTCGATCTTAAGATGAGTCAGCGGAAGCAACAATATCTGAGTACAGACATAAGTTAAACAAGTTTGCCTTAAGAAGGCTAGCACAAACTGAGATACAGATCGAAAGAGGCGCAAGCCTCCTGCCTGGGATCCTCCTAAACTACTCTTGGTCGTCGTCAGCGGCCTGCACGAAGTAGTAGGCACCTCCGGTGCAGTAGGAGTCGTCGTCGACGATGGCGTCAAGCTCCTGGGCTCCAGCATCTGGTTGCGACAACCAGGTAGAATGGAAAGGGGGAAAAGAAGGAGAAAAGCAACCATGATTACTCATCCAAAGTACTCGCAAGCAAGGATCTACACTACATATGCATGGGTATATGTGTAAACGGCCATATCGGTGGACTGAACTGCAGAATGCCAGAATAAGAGGGGGATAGCTAATCCTCTCGAAGACTGCGCTTCTCGCAGCCTCCATCTTGCAGCATGTAGAAGAGAGTAGATGGTAAGTTCACCAAGTAGCATCATATGGCGTAATCCTACCTGGCGATCCCCTCCTCGTCGCCCTGTTAGAGAGCGATCACCGGGTTATATCTGGCACTTGGAAGGGTGTGTTTTATTAAGTATCCGGTTCTAGTTGTCATAAGGTCAAGGTACAACTCCGGGTCGTCCTTTTACCGAGGGACACGGCTATTCGAATAGATAAACTTCCCTGCAGGGGTGCACCACATAACCCAACACGCTCGATCCCATTTGGCCGGACACACTTTTCTGGGTCATGCCCGACCGCAGAAGATCAACACGTCGCAGCCCTACCTAGGCACAACGGAGAGGTCAGCACGCC
This sequence comes from Triticum aestivum, assembly GCF_018294505.1. Taxonomy (NCBI): domain Eukaryota; kingdom Viridiplantae; phylum Streptophyta; class Magnoliopsida; order Poales; family Poaceae; genus Triticum; species Triticum aestivum. Next base: position 401,081,633 of record NC_057814.1, on the reverse strand, counting down.
GGTCTAAATCCTATGCGTGTAGGGTCTGGGCCCATCGCCCATTGCACACCTGCACGTTGCGTACGCGGCCGGAAGCAGACCTAGCCCCCTTACTACAAGCGCGAGCTTACGGTCCAATGCGGCGCACGCCGCTCAGTCGCTGACGTCACGAAGGCTTCGGCTGATACCATGATGTCGAGTGCCCATAACTTTCCCAGGTAGTTGGTTAGTGCGTATAGACCAAATGGCCAGACTCAGATCAAATACCAAGATCTCGTTAAGCGTGTTATGAGTATCCGCGAACGCCGACCAGGGCCAGGCCCACCTCTCTCCTAGGTGGTCTCAACCTGCCCTGTCGCTCCGCCACAAAGTAACAGTAGGGGGGCTGTCGGGAACCCAGGCCCACCTCTACCGGGATGGAGCCACCTGTCCTTTCAGCCCCCTCATCAGAATCACTTGCGGGTACTCAACGAGCTGACCCGACTTTAGTCACCACATTTGTCATGTATATAAAGTATATAGTATATACCCGTGATCACCTCCCTAGTGAGCACGGCCCGATAGTATAGCATGGCAGATGGACAAGAGTGTAGGGCCACTGATGGAACACTAGCATCCTATACTAAGCAGTAGGATAGCAGGTAAGGGTAACAACTGTAGCAACAATGACAGGCTATGCAGCAGAATAGGACTAACTGAAAGCAGTAACATGCTACACTCTTCTAATGCAAGCAGTATAGAGAAGAATAGGCGATATCTGATGATCAAGGGGGGGCTTACCTGGTTGCTCTGGCAAGAAGGAAGGGTCGTCAACACCGTAGTCGAACTGGGGGTCGCTGGCAGTCTCGGGGTCTATCGGAAAGAAGTAACGGAGGGGGAACACAATAGATAACAGAGCAATCAAGCATCATAAAGTGTAACATGGCATTACGAGGTGCTAGAGGTGACCTAACGTAGTAGTAGGTGCTACTGGCGAAGGGGGGAAACATCCAGGAAATTATTCCCGGTGTTTGACGTTTTCGGACAGATGATCCGGAGGGGAAAAGTTGTGTGTTTGCTATGCTAGGGATGTGTGGCGGATGAACGGGCTATGTATTCGGATTTGTCTCGTTGTTCTGAGCAACTTTCATGTACAAAGTTTATTTATCTGAGCTACGGATTATTTTATATTAACTTTCAAAGTTTTAATTCATTTTCTGAAATTTTTGAAATTAATTTTATTTCAAAATGAAAGAATAAAGTGCTATGGGTACACAGAGTGTACTCAGAGAGGTGCATACGTGGCTGATAGTGGGCCCAGTTGACTGGGTCAACTGCCCAGTCAGCAGAGGCTGACTGGTGGGCCAAGCTGCTGACTCAGCAGGGTGACTAGGCCGGCCCTATCCACTGGAACGGTGACAGGGCCCAACCTGTCAGTGACAGTGGTCCTAATCTATGGGTTAATAAAAAGGATGGTTAATTAAAGGGCGTGGGGCCTGACTGGCAGTGACTGTTTAGGTTGTCCGTCTAGCCCGAGGAAACCTTTGCACGCCTCCGTTACCTTTTGGGAGGCCTACGCCCCATAGAAACTGTCTACCTGAGACTGTCCCTTGGCCCGCGGGTCTGACACAAGGTTAGAATCCGAGCTCTTCCAGAGTGGTATCTCACTGATGGCTCGGGCCCCGCCGGAAGGGGGCCTTCTTCGCCTTCCACCTATAGCTAATTAGGTAGTTTAATTAACAAATAAATACTCAGCGCGTGGGGCCCAGCGGTCAGCGGCACAGAGAGAGGGGTTAGTGGCTGGGTTAGTGGTGCCACGTCAGCGCCGGCGGCTAATCGCCGGCAACCACAATGACGGCGGCGCGCACGGGAGGTGTCGGAATTCATCTACGGTGGCTCGTTTCGAACGCTATGCACCTACGGCTTCGTGAGGTTCGCGCGCATCCAGCGGTGGTGTTGGCTGGCCGCGAGATGGCCGGGTTCGATGCCAGCGACAAGGTGGAGCGTCGACGGCTTCACGGGCGCTTGGCCATCGGCGATGCAGGGCACGGGGAGAGGAGGTAGGGGTCGCGTTGGAAGACGGGGAAGGCGAGGAGCACAACGTCGTGCTCGGACGCGAGAGGTAGTGGCTTTGGCCACGGCTGCGACATGCCCGGCGGCGAGGAGCTTCGGCTCCAATGGCGTCGGTGGCTACGGGCACCAAATCAAACGGGGCAGAGAGGGGTTTCGAGAGGGAGCTCACAGTGGATGCGTAGAGCAGCTCAGCGGCCTCGGGGATGGCTCGACCTTGCCGGAATCGATGGCGACGATCGACGGGGCCAAGGACGACGGAGATGATGCAGGGCTCGATGCAGGGGGGGTCCTAGTTCCCACGGGCGGCCTCAGGCAACGTAGAGGATGACGGTGGAGCAAAGGGACCGAAACCAGGAGCCGGGGAGGAGGGTAGCCACGCCGGCGAGCTTCGCCGTGTCGACGGGTGGTTCAGTGTGGCGGATCTGACGAGGGAGAAAGCGAGGGGGAAAAGGCAGGAGGGCTCTAGGGTTTCGGGGCGTCTAGGAGGGGTTGTCGTCGACCTAGTAGGTGCCGGGGTGCACCGGATGGCCGCCTCGTGGCCATCGGCGCCGTGGACGGGCGCTCTGTGTCCATGGGGGTGGGGTGAACAGAGGAAGAGGAATGGGGGGGGGGTTAGGTGGGCCGGCCTGGCAACTTCGGCCATTTGGGCCAAGTGGCCCAGGGGGTTTCTACCTGTTGTTTTATTTTATTTTGTTTTTATTTATTCTTTTCTGTATTATTTTAGTTTCACTTTGCTATAGTTTAGATAAAATACAAACATAGTTCCTAGTTTAGTTTCACAAATATGTCACTGCCCCATTAGTTTGGGCAATTAAATAAATTAGCTTAATTTTTTTATAAATTGAAAAAGGCATTTAATTATCTATTTCTGCTACTGTTTTATTTATTTCGGAATATTGAAACATTTTGTAAAAGTGTGGTTACTTCACCAAAATAATTTATGGATTATTTTCCGCAAACCGAACATTTTAGTTTTAACTTTTGAAAACTTTTGATGTTTTCCATTAACTCAAATTCGAATTTGAATCGTTTTGAACTAAAGCAAGATTAGCAACAGTAATCATGGTGACTTGGCATCATTAGTAGAAGGTCACTGTAGCTTAATTATCCGGGCGTCACAAAGATCTGAACCAAATTCGCCTTAACGGATAGGAAGTAAGATCTCCTCTTGTGCAGTTCCACTAAGATCAAGCAATCAAGCAACGTTGTCGGTGTGACATTTTGGTTGAACTGCACAAAACACTCTTAAAACAAAAGTATTTTGTGCATGCAACAAAAGGTCACAATGGCAACGAGGTGAAGTAGATAACCATGTTTACACAGAGGTGCAAAAGAAACAATTAGTGGTCAATAACGGTGGATGACACAGAAGCCAACAAAAAGAAGCATCTACCTTATCTAAATGGGAAAGAAAGCAAGACAGTAGCATTTCTCAAACGGTGGCATTGATTAATATTAACATAGAGATTATATTAACAATAAAATTCATTAAACATGTAATTTGCTTTTAACTGTGGCATTGCATCAATTTTCCAGCGACATTATTAGAGGGTGTTTGTTTACAGGGACATTTTGGTGTAGGGACTAAAAAAATCCGTGTCAGTCCCATCTAAACCAAACAGGAGGGACTTTTAGGGACTAAAAGTGGGCATTTGGGACTAAAGAAAGAAGACCCCGAGGGAGTCTTTTTGGGACTTTTTCCAACAGTTGCCCCTGCCACGCATCGCACCTTGTCTCTATTAGTTCATTACTAGGTGTAACATGGTCTTTTAGCATGTCATTTAATAACCTCTAGTCCATGTTTAGTCCCTGGAACCAAGCAGGTAGGGACTAGGGAGTTTTTAACCAAACATGGCCTTAGATTAACAACAACTAATGAGTTGCACGGGACAGTGGACGCACCAGCACCATGTGCATCTACCGATGTACTGTGGTCATGCACAATTTGTTGCAACAAAGAACAAACAACCAAGGAGCATATTTGTGTTGGTCCCAGTTTTGTTATCTTTAGACACCTTTCCCTATGTGAGCGCAACAAATCTAGTCCTGCTCAAACTCTACAGCCTTGTCCCTTCCTTTCCTTTTTGAACTAGTACTTTCGCCCGTTCCTTTCCTCTTTGAACCACGTCCTAGATTTATGCGATACAACTTTCCCCACTACTTTCCCCCATTCCTTTCCTCTTTGAACCACGTCCTAGATTCATGCTATACAACTTTCCCCTTCATTTCCTCTTTGAACCACGTCCTAGATTCATGCTATATACAACTTTTCCCACTACTTTCCCCCACTCCTTTCCTCTTTGAACCACGTCCTAGATTCATGGTATACATGCAGCTAGAGCAATGCATGTGGAGTAAGTAAGTTATACCTTAAGGTTCTTGGGGCGTGGCTCGGTGGGCGGCGGGACGGCGGCGAAGAAGAAGGGGTCGGAGGCCCTCCCGCGCCGCCGCTGGGTGGAAAGTGAACAGCTGCGCCGGTAGTCCCTCGCCGACAGCGACAGCGTTAAGCCTCCTTCCCTTCCCGGCGGACGGATCCTGTCGGCTGTTTAAGCAGCAGTGAGGGGAGAGACAGGCCAACGAAGTCTTGTTTAGATCTGGAGAGGGCAAGAGAGTGTGAAGAGAGCAACTACAAGCGATGAGGCTCCAGCGGGAGAGGGAGAGAGAGTGTGAAGAGAGCAACTACAAGCGCTGAGGCTCCAGCGTGTATATATATACTGGAGAGAGAGTGTGAAGCGTGCAAACCCTAGAAAACATTTTGACTAGTCAAAGAATCCTCCTGGCACAAATTATGCTCAAGTGTAGTTATCGAACCCGAGACCTCAAGTTTGATGAGCGAACAGGCTAACCAGCTACACAACCCTCCTGTTATGTTCAACGAGAGGGAAATAACCTTTTATACATTCCTGCATTCGTGTGACAAGCATGCCGTGTTTTTTTGTGTGTGTGGGAGTCATTGGGATTTCAATCATAATCGTGTCATGTGGCTTTGGTGGTAAGACTATCCACAGTGGTGCAGAAATAATGCAGCCTTAGTCACCTTACCTCTCTGCACGTAGTACGTTGGGTCCCACCAGTCACAGGGTGAAACAAACAAATTAATAAGAAAAATTAAAAGCGCCAACGGTGTATCTTACCTCACACATCTCGCTACTGCTCGGGAACACTGTCCAATTGATCCCTCTGTTCGCTCACGTACTATTTTAAGTGAATCCTTATTATAACATGCACACAAATTTTGGGCACTTGTATTCGACTTAAGTCAGTGTGCCAGCGTATCTCGTATACTTACTACTCCCTCCGTCTAGGTGTAATAAGTCACGTTAGAAGGTGCAACGGGACCAAGGTGCGTGTGTGTGTGTGTGTGTGTGTGTGTGTGTTTAACAGCATGTGTGTGTTAGAGAGAGCGACAGATCGACCTACTCCTACAGAGAGATGTTGTGTAGTGTACGATTTTAGCCGCGAGAGTCGGTGAATCCTCTCGTTTCCGTGCGTGTCCGGTAGGGACATGCGGACAACTGCCACGCCCGCTCCTGACCAGCCTGGCCCACCCAAAGCCCCTCCATCGCCCGCGCGCGCTTCCCGCCCAAAATGGTCAGCGCCGCTCGAATCGGTGCCGCATTCATGCCCGGGCAGAGCGGACGCGACCTCTCACTGGCGCAAGAGTGATGGTTGCTTCGTCCGTCCAACTTACTACTGGATCTATGTGATTTGACGGCTCATTGGTCTTTATTACTGAGGTGGTAGGACTGTTGGATTTCCCATGCTTTCAGCGAAAGGAGGTACTACTACTAGATTACAATTTTCTCCATTCTTACAGTGGAGGCGTGCAAGAGCAGTGAAAACACGCAGGCTCAGTGATTACATGGCCCACCTCACACTATCACCGTGCGACACCTAACTCTTTACATAGTACTCCCTTCGTTCCTAAATATTACTAGATGAGTCCCCGCGCGTTGCCGCGGAACAACGGTATATCTCTCTGCGCAAAATTATCGATTTCATAGAACTAAAAAAAACTCTATAACCGCATGACAAATGTGGTAGCCAAACTAAATAAACTCCCATCATCATTTAGATCATCCCACGTAAGGGAAAAAGATCAGCCAACTCCTACTGCATAATGGGATTATATTTTTCTTTTTGACATGTTAATGGGACTTAAAAGCTCACTTACATGCATGCTACCGGTGCATGCTTGCATGCAGACATGTTGATGTGATTTAAAACCCACTCACATGCATGTGCCACGGTATTTCTGCATGCTTGCATGTGGCTTAGTGTGGAGCCTCTCAACGTCTAGATCAGACGGCTATTATGGACTGATTTACTTCATCTAACGGCTACATCAATTTTGATGATGTGGCTCAAGGAGAGGATAGAGAATTCCTAGTAGTGGGGGCTAGCTATTACTAGTAGATAAGTCTTTGTAGAGATTCCACTACATACGGAACAAAATGAATGAATCTACACTTAAAATGCATTTATATACATCCACATGTGGTTCATGGTGAAATCTCTACAAAGACTTATATTTAGGAACGGAGGAAGTACTAGTATAGTACGTACTGTAATTTATCAGCGAGATAAATTTGTACAATGCTATGAAGCTTCCAGCTTCTGTTACATGTATCTTGCGTCCAAGGTTGCCCGTTGCAACATTTCATCAAATACAAAGGAGACTAACATGCATGCTATTGCATCTCAATGATTGACAGATCATAGCAAATATGTACTCCCTCCGTTCCAAAATAAGTGTCTCAACTTTGTGCAAACTTTAGTACAAAGTTGTACTACTACTAAAGTTGACACTTATTTTGGAACAGAGGCAGCTAAAGAAAAAAAGATCCATGCAGTCCCTAGCCCTTGAACCGTGAACCCTGACCAGGCTTCAATTTGCTGGCAACGTTCGAGCTTCCTAATAAATGAAGTTTGCAACCTTGTGACCATCGGATCATTTTGTGCAGTTTCACCAAAATTGAGATGAGCATCCCTGTGGCAAAGAAATTGAAGAATCGTGATTAGAATAAGATTACTGGGACTAGTTGATGAGACATAAACTCATCACAAATACAGTATGTAGAAGCCAGTAGAGGTATGTGTGGGGCAAAGAAGTAGAGAGATATCCACAGGGAGTGATGTGGGCAGCTGGAGCAGTGGTGCAAGCCGGCTGTCAAGGGAGTTGTACCTGAGGGACGTAGCTCAACCTTGAGGAGGGCGGCGGGAGGCGACAACTGCCCACGTCGCGGCAGTGAGCAAGGGACGAAGGCAACCTCACCGGCTTTGTGAGAGAGAACGGCGGGGACCCCTGATCGGGACGTGCCGACAGTGGGTTTTCGCCGTCGGCGACGGCCACCGCATCTACACTAAGCATCCACCCCTTCCCCAAGCGGACGTGATCCGCTGGGATGTTAGAGATGTGGCCACAGTCGTTTTGTGCGAGAGAGTGTGAAGAGAGCAACCCCAGCAAGCAACCGTGTAGGCTGGCCTGTCCTGACTATGTATATAGTGGAGCGGTTTCCTTTTCTCTCCATATGAACCTATCATATTGCGTACGTGCCACTGAAGAAAAAAACTTTATTTATAAATGACGCGGCACCTACTACTCGTTCTCCTATAACCTTGCGCTTGGCATCTCCAAAATATTAACCTTGCGATTGGCTCTTCGCCTCTTCGGGAAGTCGAGCAATAATGGTAGTGCAGTATATATCGTTCTGGCTATATGAGACCGAATGAATTGTTGCACGTCCACCACGTGGCGAGGGAGAGTGCTACATACGGAGCAAAATGAGTGAATCTACACTCTAAAATACGTCTATATACATCAGTGTTTGGAGTATGTACTAGTAGTTCATATTGAAATCTACTAAAGGACATATATATTCCAAACAATATGATATAATCTCTATAACCAAGGTAGTAGGGACGAGGAGTAAACGGAGGGAGTAGTAAAGTTTTCTCCTCGTCCTGCGAGCCACCGCGCGCATGGGCGAGGGAGTGGGCGTAAGGCGGAGCAAGCTTCACCTCATCCTGCGAGCCACCGCGCCCGTGGGCGGGGGAGACGGCGTACTAAGCAAGCTTCTCCTCATTCTGAGAGTTGACAGGACACATCAAAAGTACTCCAGTGTATAGAGCCTTGCCTCTAAGGTAGGCCCCACATGGTTTGCCTCTTTTTTTAACATTACACGTGAAGTCGCAATTTGTTTGTTCACCCGTGGTAGACGATCCTCCCTCCACCAAGTGGACAACCAGTACACGTGCCAAATTACCACGTGGGTTGCCTTTTTCGTACAGAAATGAGCTCCACCGTGTACCCGCACGGGTGTGGTTGGGAAAGAGACGGGAGTACGTGCGCCGTGCATGCACCTCTTCTCTCCGTGCACGCCCCCACTTACGTGGGTGTGTGTGAGAGATACAAACCGCGTTCGTGAGTGTTTTTTGTTTTGGGGTGGGGGTGGGGTGGGGGGTTGATTTCGTGAATTATTTGTGGGAATATGTGTCGATGACATCTCAAACAAAATTTTGCATGCAATGTGTGTGAAATGGAGGCCTATCCATATCATACATAGAGGGTCGGGCAATCCACGAGAAGAGAGGGAGCGGTCATAGCTATCGATAGAGTCCAAGAGAGGATCAAGTGGGTGGGTGCGAGATCGATGAAGAGAGCCATCGAAATTGTGTGTGTGTGCAAGTCAAAGATATAGGGCGACTGGCCTACCAGAACGTTAGAGGGCACATGTCAAGTTTGTGTGTGGAAGGGAGACATGACTAGAGCGCTCGATGTATCGGTGTGTGTGGGGGGAGGGGGTGGGGGAGGGGTAGGCAGAGGCCTAACTATAGAGGTAGAACGACTCGTATATGTGTTGAGAAGGAGAGACCCAGCTATGTCTTGAGGGAGATCGGTCGACATCCATACATAACTAAAGGACGGGCAATATGATGGGACAGAGAGAGAGAGGAGAGAGAGGGAGGAGAGGAGGAGAGGGAGGGAGGGAGGGAGGGGTAGAGTGCTGGATGGGTGATGGAGTTTGCTTCTCGAAGATGGTGGGAGAGGCCTACTAGACAAACTGAGGGTGGAACTGCAATGTTATCAATAAGAGTGGGGATGTGTTTCTGTGTGTGCCTGTGCGTGATAGATCTGTCGGGACGCATCCATGGATGATGAAGGGGAACCATGTGTTTGGTAAGCAAACCTAACTAGATCGGTAGATCAATTGTTGTTTGTCGGAGGAAGGGAGAGACACAACTAATGAGGTAGATTGATTGACGTGTGGGTAAAAACGAGTTATAAGGACCTAGCTAGCTATATGTATAGCGAGAGATCGGTCGGTGTACGTCCATTTGTTAGAGGCAAATAAGGCCCAGCGAGACGGATAGACAGAGAGAATGGAGCTAGGAGGTGGTGCGAGAGGCCCAACTACTAGCTAGATAGGGGGAGGAGTGTGCGGTTGTGAGATCGATGAAAAGAGGGGCGAGAGTTTACACGTGTGTCTGACCGTATGAGAGACACGAGGCAAGGACACATAAAGGAGGAGATTGAAGGTGTGTGTGTATGTTGTAGGCAGGCATCGCTGGAGAGGTTTATCGATCGGTGTGTGTCGGAAAGGAGTTGTGGAGACTCTGGGAGAACGACCTAAAGAAAAAAATGAATGTGCCCGGTGGATAGAATGCCGAGGGAGGGGGAGGGCGAGGAGGGCGTGTGCATGCACGAGAGAAAGTTAGTGGTAGCTACAAAGGTTAGAGGATTGTGTGGGTGTAAGAGACTAACAAAGATCATAATTTGATATGAAAGCGGATTCATATATTTGAATAGGAGATCATAGTGTTTTAAACATTGCATGCATGAATATAGCGGTGATACACGTGCTGTGCACATGTTATACCATAATGTGATAATGCATGGCGTTTGCAACTCACAGCTAAATGCCGAACAATCTAAACCATACTATACATCAAACAATCTCACATTTTATTTGAATTTGTGATAATGTGTGGCGTTTGCAGCTTACAACTAAATATCGAACAATCTAAACAATACTATATATCGAACATTCTCACATTTTATTTGAATTTGTGGTAATGTGTGGTGTTTGCAACTCACATCTAAATACTTGTAGGCGTAGGGGGCGGGGCACCATACATAATGTGATAAACACATTATACATATGAGACATGGTTTAGATTATGAAGATCTAGCTAGAGCTAGAAATGTAATGTGATTTGAAATCAAAATAAAGTGGATTCAAAAAATCTAGTTCGAGTTCATATAGTACACATAGTTCATATGTAACTCGAGACTAATCATGTGGTGTGCTGTGAAGATAATACACAAACGATGGTTTAACTTGACAATAATGATGATTGTAGATCTTATTAAAACAGAGAAACGAATTCAAATGCTTTGACTTCACAACAATCATTACTGTAGATCTTATTCAATAGAGAAACGAATTCAAATTTAGTTCATATTGAAGCGGTAGTATATACGTTTGGAACGCACTAAAACGTTCATTTGAGTAGTAGGTTGCATGCATTATACACGTAGCGAAATATTTTAATTGAACATAACATGAATTCAAAGTTTTGAATGACATTTGTAGTGCGCATTGATTTGGTACAGTACACGTTAGGCTTGTCCGGAAATTTCAACCCGCGCCTTGTTAGCCCGAAATATTTAAGATATATCTTTGTCTCGTTGTGCTCCGACAACTCCCTCCATCTCAACCCACGCCTTGCTATTCCGAAATTACAACGCGCGCGAAAACTCCCACCTCCTGTGAAATCCCGACACGTGAAATGCCCGTGGTACCCCTGAACCGAAAGAACCGCCTCAAATCGGTGGGGGTACTTTCGTAACTTACCCCACATTTCGGACAAGCGCGTCTCTAAGCCATGGTTCCCCACTGCCATCCCATCCGCCCACCCATTCGTACACCGAGGCCGCGAAAACCCGCGACGAAACCCCACACCCTGCTCCGTCCGCCACCCAGCCGGAGCCTCTTCCCCGACAACGTCGTCCACAGTAACACCTCGACGTCCCTCATCCACCGTACCGGATGAGGATCCGTCATCGATCTCATCGTCCCGCCGGTTTAGCCACCCCGTCCTCCACCTCCAAGGAGCTGCCCTGACGTTCCCCTCGTCTTTCGCGCCACCTCCATTCCCACACCGCCGTCTTCACCTGCACCACCGGAAGAGCATCATCATCACCGTTTCCTCGGATGAAGCTGCGGCCTAATCGGCTCCACCAAAGAGGTTGTACACTAATCGCCGCATTTTCTTCTTGATTCGATCTCATGGTGCTGCCGGCGCTCGGTCCTGAGCCGACACGGCGCGGCTCCATCCACGGTGGCGTCGCCGGCCACTTCCTCCACGACGTCGCTCCCTCAGCGGCGATGTCCACATCAGTAGGAACTGCTGCTGCTTTAGCTCTCGCTCGCGTTGCTGCTCTGCTCTTGCTCTCGGTCCCCTGCCTGGTCTGCTCTTGCTATTGCTCTTGCTTGCGCTGCTGCTCTCGCTCTTGCTCTTGCTTGCGCTGCTGCTCTCGCTCTTGCTCTTGCTTGCGATGCTGCTCTGATTTAGCTACACTTCAGTCGACTGAATCGACTTTTGGGTCAGTCGATTTTCAGGGGGTGGGGGGGGGGGGGGGCTCGCTGGGGTGAAAGAAGAACCAGCCGCAGCGGGGAGGGGGGCTCGCGGGAGAGGTACCCCACTATCTATCTTAGGGTTCAGGATGGGGGCGGTGGTCGCCGGCGGTGGCGGGGCGTTGGCGGGGCGGTGGCGTGGGGATCGCCGGAGAAAAAGCTTGGCACGGGGGGGGGCCTAGAGGGATTGCCGTGGCGGCGGCGGACCGGCGGTGGGGAGTGTTTTCGGGGCGGGCGGGGCGGCGCACCGCCGGCCGCGGGCGGCGGGGGGCTGCTGTTTGGCCGGTGGTGGCTGGCGGCTCAGGGGGGTGGAGGTTGAAGATGAACCGCAGGCCCTTGATTTCGTATCCAACGGCTGCAAAATCGACTGACCAGAGATGAAAAAGTCAGTCGACCGACGTGTAGCCTCACCTTGCTAGTGCGTTCAGTTTCGACAGCAAAATTCAGTTTCGACAGCAAAATTCAGTTTCGACAGTTAAGTTCAGTTTCGACAGTTAAGTTCAGTTTCGACAGTTAAGTTCAGTTTCGACAGTTAAGTTCAGAGATGAGCGGCTGATGTATTTTACATCTAGCACTTTGTGGTTATGTATTTTACGTCATGTATTGGAGATGCTATTAGAATTCCACTCAGGTTAACGTTGTTCGTTGTCTCTCTTGTCCTGCTTCAGCCTCGGCGTCGTACAACTCACCGGAGCTGCTCCAACGACGAAACCCTCCATCACAGCGGAGCAGTACCTCGGGCTCCATCTCCAGACGCCTAAGATCTTCTTCCCCTCCTCCGACAGCAAAGTCAGCCGGAGCATCCTCACCGGCCAACCCAATCACGCTGAGATCGACATGGCTTCGCCAAAGAGGTTGTACACTTGTTGCATCTCTTTTTTACTCTACATGTTATATATATTGTCCACTGAGCACACGGATTTGTTCCTTTAGTGTCTCCTTGAAAGAAAAAACGTAGGAATTTTAATTTTCACTTGTCCTCCTTTTCAAATTCCTATTCATGAAGCACAAGACTAAGAGATAGTAGCATAATAGCATTATAACCGTACATTTTCTTGTGGTTTGACTTAATCTCACCATGCTTCTTTGCATCCTGTGATCTTCCAATTGTTGTGAATCAAACACCCAGATTGGCAGAAATCCTGTGTTTTTAAATTCTCTGTTTTGCACGTGCATTCCTATCCTATTCCTGTCTATTTCCTATCCCTGCATTGTTGGAATCCTCCAATTCAAACGAGCCCTTACAGAATTACTTCTCTTACAGATAGTTGTCAAAGAAAACCTTGCGTGGTTTGTCCCGCTCCTGCTGCGCCGTCGTCCACCCCAGCTCAGCTGCTCCAACGACAGAAGGGTCCAGCACAGCAGGGATCCGGCCTCCAGACTGTCTTTCGCCGCCTCAGATCTTCTTCCCCGCCGCTGGCAGCCATGAAAACTGCATTACCATCATCAACCGAGCAGATGACCTCGAGGACTACACGGGTCCGCAAGAGAGGTCGCACTCTTTCGTGTCTGCTTACGTTATGCATCGCTTAATATTACATGCTACTTTATCGTCCTGTTCACCGATTAGACTCTGAGTCAGCTCCAAACTAATGGTCAAACTTGAGTTTTTAAATGGTTGTGGGGTACATATCGGGGCCGCTATCAATAGTATCTATCTACTATCTGGTTAATCTCCGGTGTCTACTATGAGTTTCATGTTGGGTGGGAAACAAACAGTAAAGAAGCCATTATCTGTATTTTTTAACTGAAGCCATTATCTGCCTGCTATTATTGGTTTTGGGTCTATCCACAGGTTGCTACCATCACTCTGGATTTCTGCATGCACTCCTTACATAATCTCACTATGTTTTATTCCTATGCATGACAGTTATTGTAAACAATGGAACTGAACATGTAGAGCAAAAGAGACGAGCCTTGCGTGGCAATAAAATTTCATGCAGACGTCGCTCCATGGTAGGCGCAAAGGCAGCCCCCCTCCACGCATTTCGGATTGTAATCGAGAGGAAGATATCTGTTCTGAGGGGGATTCAGAAGGAGAAGACAACTCCTATTTACCCCCTGAGGTCTTCGCTCTAACTTGGCATGCTGATGTTGGTTATATCATGCATATGGTGTCTTGCATTGCTTACTTTATACATCAAATATGTCATCTGCTTAGTTTAGACATCCTTTGTGCGAATGCCATCTGTTTAGTTTATTCATCGTTTATGTGAATTATGCAACGCCATCTTGTTTAGCCAGGCATCATATATGTGAATTTTGCAATGCCATCCTGCTTAGCCAGTCATCTTATATGTAAATTATATCAGGCCATCCTTTTTTTCGTTACATATTACATTTGTCAACAATGTTAGTACATTCAACTGCTCTTCGTGTGCATCAGCCATTTGACACGGTGATGGCAAATTCTGGAGTGAAAACAAGGTCTTCAGAGCAGACTATGCTATCTGACGAAGCGCATATCTCGCTGGTTACGGATAGCTCCTCAGAGGAGGATTCAGAGACAGATGACCAGTCCTATTCCCCCCCCCCGAGGTGTATGCTCTAACTTGGCAGGGTTATGTTGCTCATATCGTGCGTATGGTGTCTCGCATTGCTATGTCATTTGATTAGTTTAGACATGCTTTGTGTGAATGCCACCTGTTCAGTGTCTAATTACCATATATGTGAATTATGCATTGCCATCTTGTTGCAAGACATTATATATGTGAATTATACAATGCTATCTTGTTGCAAAGGCATTATATATGTGAATTATGCAATGCCATGCTGTTTAGCCAATCATCATGTATGTGAATTATATCATGCTATCATTTTTTTGTATTACGTGTTCCATTTGTCGACAACGTTTGTATATTCAACTACTCTTCCTGTGCATCAGCCATTTGAAGCGGTGATGGAAGTATCTGGAGTGAAAACAAGGTATTCAGAGCAGACAATGCTACCTGCTGAAGCAGACATCTTGCTGGTTACAGAGAGCTCCTCAGAGGAGGATTCAGAGACTGATGACCAGTCCTATTTCCCCCCTGAGGTCTATGCTCAAACTTGGCAGGGTTATATTACCCATGTCATGCATGTTGTCTTGCATTGCTTAGTTTTTACATCATATATGGATTGCCATCTGCTTACTTGCTTACTATATAAATCATATATTTGAATTATATCATGCCATCATGTTTACATAGTACATACACATCATCTATCTGAATTATGGCATGGCAACCCATTTAATAAAGACATCATATAGTTATATCATCTCATCCTGTTTAGTGTTTACAGTCATCATATTTTGAATTATGGCATTCTATCCGTGAATGTATGTGAATTATGGCATGCCAACCTATTTAATAAACACATTATATAGTTATGTCATGTCATCCTGTTTACATAGTCTCATATTTTGAACTATGTCTTTCCATCTTTTTTAGTTAGCCATCATAATGTGAAATTGTGTCATGCTATCCTGTTTAGTTAGCCATCATATATGTGAAATTGTGTCATGCTATCCTGTTTGGTTAGACAACATAAATATGAATTATTTCATGCCCTCTTTTATTCCCCACTATCCATTGCACCTGTCTATCATACAATGTCTATACTTTCAATTACTTTTCTTGTTTATCAGCCATTTGAATTGGAGAGCGTGATGGCAGTATCTAAGGGAGTAACAACACGGTCTTCAGAAAAGATAGTGCTACCAGTTGATGCAGATAGAACCACGGTTGTACTTGCCCAAGGACCAGATCCACCACACATAACCCAGACTCTCGCAGATTGTACCCCTACCCAGTTGGACAGAGAACCAGCTACACCCCTTCTAACCCCAACCCCGGCAGATAGTAACCCAGTTCCAGTTGACACAGCACCGTCTCCACCACAGAGCACCCAAACACGAGCAGTTAGTAAGGGAACTGCAGTGCCCAAAGCACGAGGACCACCACTCCGAATCCCAACTCAACGCTTAAAGGAGAAGAAGATTTGTTCTCAGGTCAGGTTCTGTAGCTATGGTTCATACTCCTTTGCTCTTGCATTACTGTATTTACTCATACCAACTATTTTCAAATTTGAAGGATGGAATTGAAACTCCAATGGCGCAACAGGTATGTTTTAAACCTGTTTCTTTAACTGGTTTGCTGTTGTAACCTGCTCTATGTTGATTTCAGTTTCAATTGAATAAACAGTTATGTTCTCATGTCATGCACATTACAAGTGTTGTTATTGCTCTATAGTTACCCACACTTATATTCTGTCTATTCTGCTTTGTCTTGAACAAATATTATTTGAACTGTGTCTCTATCTTGATTTGGCAACAAAAACTAGAATGATATAGACCATAAAGTGACCATGGTACATAGATATATGTTTGTTTCATGCTGTTATCCTGTCCACTTTACTACTGAACTCATTTACCAAAATGAGTTTCATATACAACATGGTAAACATGTGATGTGTCTGCTTGTTTCTCTTTTAGAATGCGGACAAAATATTGGAGAACAGTACCGCGTTATCCAATGGTAAAGGAAGTAATGCAGATAAGGTTCAAGATAGTGAGACATCCCTGTTGGTCTCCAAGAAAGCTGATAAAAACTATCTTGACGACAGTGAGGGAACCCAAAAGTCCTGTCTTGATGTAGTGTTCGAGTTACTGGCCACTACTGCTGGCACAAGCTCTTCGAACTCGCTGCCTGAATCAGTTCGTCTTCTTGAGTCTCAACTTCAAGTTGAAAGACATCGATCAGATGTGCTGCGACAGGAAGCTGAAGGACTGAGGAAGTCCCTGCAGAATTCAGATGCATATTTTCTGGTGCAACAGCAAGCGCTGGAGGATTTAAGCGCCAAACAAGAGAAAGTTAATAAGCTTGCTAAGCATCTTGCCAGCATTATGGGTACCCAGGATATTGTTTCTTGAGATCTTCTGAAGTGGTTTCAGTTCTGGATTTGTTTTGCTGCGGCGTTTATTTGCGCTGGTCGCCAACTTTGACAACCAGTGTATATGATATGCTGCTTTGTTCCCTATATTTGCACTGGTGGCGAACTTTGATGCCCAGTGGATGTAATATGTGTAATAGCCGTGATAGCCTAGCGTTAGTTGCTTGCTTATTTATTTCCTTGTTGTCTTGTTTATTTGTTTGCTTGTAGTCATTGCAGTTCTTTTTCCGCGGTTAGCTAGTGGCTGCAATAACCTATTTTTTAAAACTAGGCCACAATAACCATGGGCTAATATTTACTGTAGTGACACTGGGCCTCCTACTGGCCGTAGAAACAGTGGGCCTTCTACGGGCCGTAGAAACAATGGGCCTTCTACGGGCCGTAGAAACAATGGGCCTTCTACGGGCCGTATCATCAATGGGCCTTATACGGGCCGTATGATCGATTGGCCAAACATGGGCCAAACAGACCGCATTATGGCCGTAAACGGGCTAGAGTTGGAATCGTCCGTTCATGGGCCGACCATAACGGGCCATCGTTAATAGGCCGTATTTGATGACGCTATGAAAATGGCCCAACGTATTAACGGACCACAAACGGGCCGACTGTAACGACGAGCTGAATTTGGCCCACAAGCAGAAAATGACAGTAACGGGCCGTAAGTAACCGAATGCTGCAAATGAGCCCAAGAATAAATGGGCCTCAGAAGGCCGAAAGATAACATGGGCTGGAAACGGCCCAACGGAATAACGGGCCGTTAATGGGTATAAAGTGATACACTGTTCATTACGGGCCAGTTTCACCACGGGCCGTTAATGGGTGTAAAGTAATACACTATTCATTACGGGCCAGTTTCAGCACGGGCCGCTAATAGGCCAAGAGTTACATAGGGCCTCATATGGGCCGAAAGACGTCATGGGCTATACATGGGCCAGAAGTGAAAACGGGCTGGAATCATATTGGATGGCCCAGATGACGCTACTGGGCCTAATTCGGATAGGGCGTAACAGGCCTTGGGTTAGCGGGTTGTAAATGGGCTATATGCGAACAGGCCGTTAACAGGCTTTCCATGGGCCGGCCCGCCAGCTTTTGACCAAGTCAAACGGGCCGGCCTTTTCACAGGAATGGGCCACTGTTGGGCCGTGCCACGTGTCGACGTATCATAGGCGCCTTCTGTCCAGTGAGTGGACGACATCTGTCCCAACGATGAGCCAACACGTGTTTCCTCTAGCCAATGATGATTTTACACGTGGAAAATCCCCATTGGTCGGGGCTGTTAACGGGTTATCTCATCCAAAACCCGACCCGATTGCTTAACGGCGTTCCGTTACGGTGGATGCCACGTGTCGGTCACCCTTGACGAAAGCACTTCTGTGACGCGCGATTTATCGTCATGGAAGTGGACACTTCCATGATGATAATTTTGGTAATGTCATGGAACACTTCTACACAGCACAGGTATGACTATCTTGATTCTGTCATAAATTTGTCATGGATGTACATGCATGACAAAAAACGCGACCTACTGTGACAAACACGTATCATCACGGAAGTGTATTTTTTTGTAGTGTTAATATCCCCTAGTTTCCAATATGGACCCCGCTGCCACGGGAGGGTAGGACAAAAGATGTCATGCAAGTTCTTTTAATAAAGCACGTATGACTATTTACGGAATACATGCCTACATTATATCGATGAACTGGAGCTAGTGCCGTATCGCCCTAGGTTATAACTGTCACATGATGAATATCATCCAACAAGTCACCGATCTAATGCCTACAAATTTATCTTATATTGTTTCTGCTAAGTTACTACTGCTATCATCACTGTTACACTTGCTACAAAAATATTGCTATCACTGTTATTGTTACCATTGCTGCTGTCACTACTATCAAAACTATCATATTACTTTGCTACTGATTACTTGCTGCAGATAATTAATCTCCAGGTGTGGTTGAATTGACAACTCAGCTGCTACTACCTTCAAATATTCTTTGGCTCCCTTGTGTCGAATCTATAAATTTGGGTTGAATACTCTACCCTCGAAAACTGTTGCAATCCCCTATACTTGTGGGTTATCAATAACTTTTTCTGGCGTCGTTGCCGGGGAGCATAGCTATATTTGTTGAGTCACTTGGGATTATTATCAAATTATCACTATGAAGAATCTAAAGGATCCAAAGACTAAGATATTTCCCTCAAACACGAGGGGAGGTAAGGAACTGCCATCCAGTTCTGCTTTAGATTCACCTTCTGTTATGAGTAAACTTGCAACACCACCACATGCTATCAATTATAATATGTCGCAAGTTATTGATGATGCTACTTCTGCTTTGGATAATGCTTATGATGATGCTAGTACCTTGCTTGACAATGATGATGTGCCACTTGGTGATTTTCTTAATGCACAAATTGCTAGAGTAATACAACATGTTGTTGAATCTGATGATGAGCTTGAAACTGAAACTCCTGAAACACCAGCTAGTTCTAACCTTCCTAGATATGAATTACCTAAGGTACCGGAAGGTTATGTTATGAATTAGGAGACAACTAGAGATATTCTTGCTTATAAGGATAGAGATGATCTAGAGAAATTATTGTGCAAGTATAAAGAAAAATCTCTGAATGGTAGAATGAAATGTGATCCTAAGTTTGCTACTTCACCTATCTTTATTGATGATAAGGATTATGAATTCTCTGTCGACCCAGAGTTAATTACTTTGGTTGAATCTGATCCTTTCCATGGTTATGAATCTAAAACTGTTGTGGCACATCTTACTAAGTTGAATGACATAGCCTCCCTTTTTACTCATGATGAGAAGACTCGCTACTACTTTATTCTCAAATTATTTCCTTTCTCATTAAATGGTGATGCTAAAGCTTGGTACAATACTATTGCTCCTGGTTGTGTGCGTAGTCCCAAGGATATGATTTATTACTTCTCTGGAAAATATTTTCCTGCTCATAAGAAACAAGCTGCCTTATAGGAAATATTTAACTTTGTGCAAACTAAAGAATTGAGTCTCCCACAAGCTTGGGGAGGCTTTTCCAGTTACTTAATGCTTTGCCTAATCATCGTCTTAAGAAAAATTAAATACTTGATATCTTCTATAATGGACTAACCGATGGTTCTAGGGACTTCCTAGATAGTTGTGCTGGTTGCGTTTTCAGGGAACGAACTGTTGGACAAGCTGAAGAATTATTGAATAATATATTGAAAAATTATGATGATTGGACTCTTCCTGAACCACCGCCTAAACCCACTCCAAAGAAGAGGGGTATATTATATCTCAGTCATGAAGATATGCAAGAGGCAAAGAAATCTATGAAGGAAAAAGGTATTAAAGCTGAGGATGTTAAAAATTCACCTCCTATTGAAGAAATACATGGGCTTAATACACCACCGCTGCCTAAGGTGGTAGAGGTAAATTCTCTAATGAAATTCAATGATAATGACAATCCTCACAATATGCATCCTAGTCAATGCCTTTATGAGTTTGAAAACTACATTAGAAAACAAGATCACTTCAATGCAAATGTTATGAAACAATTGAAATATAATTCTGATATGATTGCTCGCTTGAGTTTAGAATTTAAAATGATGTTAGAGGTGTTGGAAAACATGCTTCTATGGTTCAAACTCAGTTAGAACAAGTTGCTAAATCTCAAAGAGAATTCCTTGATGAAATGAATAATAAAATACATGACTTTGCTGTTAGAGTTGCAACTAGAGGAGGTAAAATGACTCAGGAACCACTTCATCCTGAGGGACACCAAAAAAGAATAGAACAAGATTCACAAAGAAATAACACTAGTGCACCTAGTCCTTCTAGAAATAAAAAGAAAAAGAAAAATGATAGGACTTTGCACACTTCTAGTGAACCCGAAATAGAAAAACCTCCTGATAATGAAAATGAAACTTCTATCTCTGATGCTGAAACTCAATCTGGTAATGAACACGCACCTAGTGATAATGAAAAAGATAATGATGAGGTTCATGAAGACACTCAACCAAATAATGAAAAAGAACCAGATAATGATGTTGAGATAGAATCACATGTTGATCTTGATAACCCACAACCTAAGAATAAAAGATATGATAAAAGAGACTTCATTGCTAGAAAACACGGTAAAGAAAGAGAACCGTGGGTTCAAAGACCTATGCCTTTTCCACCCAAGTGAACTAAAAAGAAAGATGATGAAGAATTTGAACACTTTGCTGAAATGCTGAGGTCAGTCTTTTTGCGTACTCGCTTGACTGATATCCTTAAAATGCCTCCTTATGCAAAGTATATGAAAGACATCATCACAAATAAGAGAGAAATACCGGAAGCTGAAATCTCCACTATGCTTGCTAATTATACTTTCAAAGATGGAGTACCTAAAAAACTTGGAGATCCGGGAATACCAACTATACCTTCCTCTATCAAAAAGAATTATGTGAAAACTGCTTTGTGTGATTTAGGAGCTGGTGTTAGTGTTATGCTTTTCTCTTTATATAAAAGACTTGATTTGAATAAACTCACACCTACTGAAATATCTTTGCAAATGGCTGACAAATCAACTGACATACCTATCGGTATCTATGAGGATGTGCTCGTTGTTGTTGCTAATGTTACTATTTTGACCGACTTTGTTATACTTGAGAGTGCCTGAGGACGACAACATGTCGATTATCCTTGGTAGACCCTTCTTGAATACTGAAGGGGCTGTTATTGATTGCAATAATAGCAAGGTCACTTTTCATATCAATGGTAATGAGCATATGGTGCACTTTCCAAAGAAACAATTCCAAGTGAATGGTATTAACGTTATTGAAAAATCTCCGACAATCACTATTGGAAGTTTTCAAATACCTCTACCTACTGTCAAAAAGAAATATGAAATGCTTATTGTTGGGGACATTCATATCCCCATTGAGGTAACTTAGTGATTTACGTAAGTTCTTCGGTTTCATGCTAATCGAAAGTGGTTGTTAATAAGACCTGATCAACCTTATTAATGAATCATTTTTGAGTGATATGAAGTTGATGAATTTAGTAAGCACTACCTTCTGTCCCTACTTTTAGTTTTTTGTTTTTATTAGTTAAATAAAATAAAATGCCATGTTTTGTCTGTTTTCTGAATTTTCCGTGCAATAAACAATGACCCAAAAATAAAAGTTCTCAGAATTCTCTGAAAATTTAATACGATTTTTTTCTGAATATTTCTGAATTTTTGGTGCAAATAATATCATAGGGAGGTGCACCAGGTGGGCACAACCCACCTGGGCGCGCCAGGACCCCCAGGCGCGCCCTGGTGGGTTGTGGTCCCCACGTGGGCCCCCTCACTTATCTCTTTAGCCCACATCATCACTTACCTCCAGAAAAAAATCTCCATTGCTCTCTCTCCCATGTTCTTGCTCTCAAACCCATGGATTTCGATCTCTTTGCTCGAAGCTTCGTTTTTGAAACTGTTTCGGGGGATTGTTGCTTGGTATTTGACTCCACCGTTTGTCCAATTAGTTGTTGTTTTAGTGGTTTATATTTTGAATAATTAGCTACTCTTGGTGCTGCTGTAGATGAGCTTGCATGTTGAATTCTTAGTGTTCTAGGTAGTTTGAATGCTTGCTATGGCCTTTATGTATCCCTATGAGTAGTTGCTATCAATTTTATAAAGTTTTGTTGACAAATTTTTGTCACCCAATTTTTTTTATTTTTAGAAAATTGTACATGGACATGAATATCTTCAGGAAGTTTGGCTCTAAGAAGAACTCCAAGGGTGTTATTGGGGAGTCTTCTGATAGTGATCTCCACCCTCGGAGGTTGGCAGAGGTACGGACCGTGCGAATGGCCGCACACCCCATTCCTGGAAGAGGCTGGAATTCTTCAGGAGTTCACACAATATGTTGCCAGTGCCGGCCTCACCGACTTCATCGCAGATGAGTGTGACCAGCACCAAATCCTCACAAACATATTTGTTCAGAGCTTTACTTTCCTGCCTAGAAATAGTCCTCCTTAAGTTAGCTTTGATTTATATCCTGAAAAACCATCAGATACCACTTACTGAATTTTGTGACATATGTCTGATCCCTTCTAATGGGAAGCTTAGCTGAGCCTAGGCCGGCTGGGTTTGAGGACTTTTATTGCACTTTGACAGTGGGATATGAGAGAGGGGTGGCAGCCACCATGGCTGGTAGCATACACTTTCCTGCCGTACATTATTTTTCTTTATTTGTTGCTAAGTGTCTGCTTGCTAGAAAGAAAGTAGGTGCGCTCAGCGCACCAGACTTTGCTGTTTTACGCCGGGCACTAGAGGGCGACAACACTCATAGCTTGGGAGCTATTGTGGCTCGTCGCCTCCATCTTAATAAATCCCAGGGTGAAATACAAGGTGGGATTTTTGCTACTCGTTTGGCGGCTCGCTTCAATGTTGAGATACGCCCTCATGATTACCCCCTGACCAAGCTTTACTTAGACCGTGCAGCCATGGAACACCATCATTTTCTTGCACAAGATTATCCTAACATTCCCATTCCTTATAAACTGGTCTTTAGCGTTAAAACTCGTGATATTATTCCCTTGCCTGCACCTATTTTGTTTGATTCTGCTACCAGGGGCAGATACTGGATTATGCTTGAGGACATCATCGCCTATCGAAACGCTCAGGCTGCTGCGGAGGCAGCACAGGAGGAGCCTCAGCAGTGGGATGAGTGGATGCCTGCTCCTTAGGATCCCTACTACCATTCAGGCTACTCATCTACTACCAAGTTAGGCCAAAAGCCTAAGCTTGGGGGAGTATGTGTTCCTCACCGAGATTATATTCATGTTCACGCATATCATTCCATTTGTCGGTGTTCACACTTTTTCATTGTATCATCCATTGCTTAGATTTATTTTCTTGCTTTCTTCTTGTGTGTTTGAAAAACTTTAGAAAAACCAAAAAAAATTAGTTGTAGCTAGTTTACTTTCTATGCATGCTTAGTAGTAGTATTAAAAAGAAAATCCAAAAAGATTTCCTTGTTCTTCTTTTGCTTGTTGGGAGCTTTCCCGTGTAAATAGTTTTTCTCATTTTTGTTTTTCCCTTTTATTTGCGTGTTCAAGAAAACCAAAAACTCCGAAAATATTTCAGTGTGTTTCTCTTAATTTCTTTTCTTTTTATTCGAGTTGTACTGAGGAGAAGACCACGATGAAAATGTTGAGTGGCTCCCATATGAATAACTGTTGAACTAATAAAGAGCACATTTTACCTTATCTTCTCCCGTTGAATAAAATGTTTGCAGATTCCAGCTTAGTCCACGGCACTCTTGCACTATTATTATGTTCATATCGTTCGGTCGTGCAAGTGAAAGGCAATAATGACGACATTCGATGAACTGGCCGTGGCAGAGAGAAACTGGTATGAACATGACTTGTTCCTTTTGTATAAATATGTTTAACCTAGTATCCATGATTCAACCCATTATGATTAAACATGTTTGCAATGACAATTAGAGATTATAGTATCTCATGCCATGCATAAGTAGCTGGGAGTTGATAATGATTTATCTAGGATATCTACATAGCGTTAAAATGATTGTGATGTAGTATGATGATATGGTATCCTCCTCTGAATGTTCGAGTGGCTTGACTTGGCACATGTTCATGCATGTAGCTGAATCAAAACCAACATAGCCTCTATGATATTTATGTTCATGATGTTCATATCCTACTCATGCTAGTTTCCAATGTTACTTATGCATAATGCATGGTTATGATCGTTGTTGCTCTCTAGCTGGCCGCTTCTCAATCTAATTGCTAGCCTTCGCCTGTACTAAGTGGGAATCTGCTTGTACATGAAAAAACCTTGAACCCAAAGTTATTCAAGATGAGTCCACCATACCTATCAATATACAGTATTACCCTGCTGTCCTAAGTAAATTTGCATGTGCCACCTCTAAAAGCTTCTAAAAATTATCCTTTTGTGTGCCTGGATCGTTCATGGAACGACAGGAGGTGGTCGGTATCTTCCATGCTAAGCGGGTTATTATCAGATCGAGTGTTTATTCACTCGCCATCGCACGAGAAAAGGGCGGTAATAGGGATGCCTAGTCCCAAACTGCAAACATGAAAAAGAGTTAATCTCTTAAATAATCAAACAAAAACTCCCAATGGAGTCAAAACCTTTACTTTTATCGCTTGGGAACCACCACTAGCGTTCTTAGCATGGAAGATGTTGATAACTGATGGTCGTGAAGTAAATGAAAAGGGTCCATGTCTCAAAATATCATTTATCTCTGTTTTAAAATTTTGAGCTCTAGCACCTCTGCAAATCACTGCTTCCCTCTGCGAAGGGACTATCTATTTACTTTTAAGTTGTGTCATCACCTTCTAAAACAAGCGCCACAAACTGAGGGAGCACAGTTGTCATGATTTATGCATTGTGTGTAGCAAATGTTGGGTGCAACATGACTGGATCTTTTCTACCATGAATTACAATGTTTAGTCGTTGCTTGAACTTTGGAGGTGCTCTGCATTTATGTTTTGCGGTCTCAGAAAGGGCTAATGAGATACCACTATTGCCATATTATATCATGGTTGTTTTGACAACGTGTTGCTGTTTGAGATATCTTATTAGCTAATTATGTCATTGATATGAGTCATTATAATCTTTGAGAGCTATTGTCGACATGGTTAGTAATAATGTTGGCTGAAAACGTGGGTGTTGTTTAAGCTTATTTATGCAAACAAGAGCAAAAGAGTTCGTAAAAGTTTTTCTTTTTCACTTTTAGTTTATCAACTGAATTGCTTGAGGACAAGCAAAGGTTTAAGCTTGGGGGAGTTGATACGTCTCCAACGTATCTACTTTTCCTAACGCTTTTCCTCTTGTTTTGGACTCTAATTTGCATGATTTGAGTGAAACTAACCCCGGACTGACACTGTTTTTAGCAGAACTACCATGGTGTTGTTTTTGTGCAGAAATAAAAGATCTCGGAATGGAATGAAACTTCGCGAGGAATTTTTATATAATATATAAGAATTTCTGGAGCCAAGACCTACCGGAGAGGGGCACCTGGGTGGGCACAACCCACCAGGGTGCGCCCCCCTCTCCTGGCGCGCCCAGGTGGGTTGTCCCCACCTGGTGGCCCCGCAAACCCTGAAACCGACGCTATAAATTCTATTTTTCCAGAAAAAAATCAGGGAGAAAGAATTATCACGGTCCACGAGACACAGCCGCCGCCAAGCCTTGTTCTTCCTCGGGAGGGCAGATCTGGAGTCCGTTTGGGGCTCCGGAGAGGGGGATGTTCGTTCTTCGTCATCACCAACCCTTCTTCATCGCCAATTCCATGATGCTCCCCACCGGGAGTGAGTAATTCCTTCGTAGGCTCTCTGGTCGGTGAGGAGTTGGATGAGATTTATCATGTAATCGAGTTAGTTTTGTTAGGGCTTGATCCCTAGTATCCACAATGTTCTTAGATTGATGTTGCTATGACTTTGCTATGCTTAATGCCTGTCACTGTGGGCCCGGGTGCCATGAACTCAGATCTGAACCATTTATGTTATCATCATTATATCCGTGTTTTAGATCCGATCTTGCAAGTTATAGTCACCTACTACGTGTTATGATCCGGCAACCCCGGAGTGACAACAACCGGGCCCACTCCCAGTGATGACCGTAGTTTGAGGAGTTCTTGTATTCACTATGTGTTAATGCTTTGTTCCGGTTCTTTATTAAAAAGAGGCCTTAATATCCCTTAGTTTCCAATGTGGACCCCGCTGCCACGGGAGGGTATGACAAAAGATGTCATGCAAGTTCTTTTAATAAAGCATGTATGACTATTTACGGAATACATGCCTACATTATATCGATGAACTTGAGCTAGTGCCGTATCGCCCTAGGTTATAACTGTCACATGATGAATATCATCCAACAAGTCACCGTTCCAATGCCTACGAATTTATCTTATATTGTTTCTGCTAAGTTACTACTGCTATCATCACTGTTACACTTGCTACAAAAATATTGCTATCACTGTTACCGTTGCTGCTGTCACTACTATCAAAACTATCATATTACTTTGCTACTGATTACTTGTTGCGGATAATTAATCTCCAGGTGTGGTTGAATTGACAACTCAGCTGCTAATACCTTCAAATATTCTTTGGCTCCCCTTGTGTCGAATCTATAAATTTGGGTTGAATACTCTACCCTCCAAAACTGTTGTGATCCCCTATACTTGTGGGTTATCAGTGAAGAAAGCAAACAAGCACACACGAGAATATCAACCCCACGCTATTGCTCCCCGGCAACGGCGCCAGAAAAGAGCTTGATAGTCCCCAAGTGCAAGGAATCATCATAGCAATTCCCAAAGGTGGAAGAGATAAGTATTGAGTTCGAACCCACAAGGAGCTAAAGGTAAGATCAATATTCTCTCAAGTCCTATCTGCCACTCATACAAATCTACGTACACCGAACGTTCCTTCCATCTAGAAACGAGAAATAAAACTACGTTGTGGGTATGAAGAGGATAGCTTTACATGATACAGGAGAACTAAAATATAAAAATAGGTGTTGTTATCATAAAGTTAGAATATATCACAATATATCACAAATAGCGAGTGTGGAATAATGATGGATCGGTGTGCGGAATTATCCTAGGTAATTGTTAACAAGATCAGTAATCATTATTGCAATTTTATATGAGTGAGAAGCATAAGCTAACATAATTTCTCTACTCGGATCATTTGCACTTATGATTGGAACTCTAGCAAGCATCCGCAACTACTAAAGATCATGAAGGTAAAACCCAACCATAGCATTAAAGTATCAGGTCCCCTTTATCCCATACGCAACAACCCCCTTACTCGGGTTTAAGCTTCTGTCACTCTAGCAACCCACTATAAGCGAATCATGAACATATTGCAACACCCTACAGCGGGAATCCTTCACGTGTGCGCGACACGGAAGGCACCATAGGACAGCACCAAAATAAAACATACAACTCAAACCAATCTAGATCATCAAACAACCCAAAAGACAAAAGAAATCTACTTAAAACATCATAGGATGGCAACACATAATTGGATCATAATATGTGGCATAAAGCACCATGTTCAAGTAGGGGATTATAGCGGTGTGTGGGAGAGTGGACCGCGTAAAATAGATGAGGAAGGTGATGAAGGTAGTGATGTTGATGAAGACGATCACCGCGGTGATGATTTCCCCGGGGGCACTCCGGCGCCATCGAGAGAGAGGGGGTCGGGAGAGGGTCTCCCCCTTGTGCTTCCTCCTCCATGGCCTCCCCCCCTAGATGGGGAGAGGTTCTCCCTCTGGTCCTTGGCCTCCATGGTGATGATGGCCCCCTCCGGCTTCCTCCTCCATGGCCTGCAGTGATGATGGCCCCCTCCGGCAGGGTGCCGGAGAGGGCCTAGATTGATTTTTCATGGCTACAGAGGCTTGCGGCGGCGGAACTTTTGATCTAAGTTTCTTTTCAAAGGTTTGGGTATTTATAAGAATTTTTGGCATCGGTCTCACGTCAAGGGGTGCGCGAGGTGCCCACAAGCCGTAGGGGCGCGCCCTACCCCCCAGGGCGCGCCCTGGCGGCTTGTGGCCACCTCGGCGAAGGAAATATGCCCTAGAGGCAATAATAAAGTTGTTATTTATATTTCCTTATATCATGATAAATGTTTATTATTCATGCTAGAATTGTATTAACCGAAAAATAGTACATGTGTGAATACATAAACAAACATAGTGTCCCTAGTATGCGTCTACTTGACTAGCTCGTAATCAAAGATGGTTAAGTTTCCTGACCATAGACATGTGTTGTCATTTGATCAACGGGATCACATCATTAGAGAATGATGTGATGGACAAGACCCATCCGTTAGCTTAGCATTTTGATCGTTTAGTTTTATTGCTATTGCTTTCTTCATGACTTATACATATTCCCCTGACTATGAGATTATGCAACTCCCGAATAACGGAGGAACACTTTGTGTGCTATCAAACATCACAACATAACTGGGTGATTATAAAGATGCTCTACAGGTGTCTCCGAAGGTGTTTGTTGAGTTGGCATAGATCAAGATTAGGATTTGTCACTCCATGTATCGGAGAGGTATGGGCCCTCTCGGTAATGCACATCACTATAAGCCTTGCAAGCAATGTGACTAATGAGTTAGTTACGGGATGATGCATTACAAAACGAGAAAAGAGACTTGCTGGTAACGAGAATGAACTAGGTATGATGATATCGGCGATTGAATCTCGGGCAAGTAACATACCGATGACAAAGGGAATGACGTAAGTTGTTACGCGGTTTGACCGATAAAGATCTTCATAGAATATGTAGGAGCCAATATGAGCATCCAGGTTCTGCTATTGGTTATTGACCGGAGATGTGTCTCGGTCATGTCTACATAGTTCTCGAACCCGTAGGGTCCGCACGCTTAACATTTGATAACGATTTGTATTATGAGTTATGGGTTTTGGTGACCAAAGTTTGTTCGGAGTCCCGGATGAGATCACGGACATGACGAGGAGTCTCGAAATGGTCGAGAGGTAAAGATTCATATATTGGACAGTTATATACGGACACCGGAATGGTTCCGAGAAGATCGATGATTTTTCGGAGTACCGGGAGGTTACCGGAACCCCCCGGGAAAGTTAATGGGCCTCATGGGCCATAGTGGAGAGGAGGAGGCAGCCACATGAGGTGCCCCCCCCCCCAAGCCCAATCCGAATTGGACAAGGGGTGGGGGCGCGGCCCCCCTTTTCCTTCTTCCTCTCCACCTCTTTCCCCTTTCCCCCTCCGTTGGAAGGAAGGAGGGGGATGAATAATACTTGGACTAGGAGTCCAAGTAGGACTCCCCCCTTGGCGCGCCCCTCCTAGGCCGCTGGCCTCCTCCTCCCCCTTTATATACGGGGGCGGTGGGCACCCCAAAGGCACACCAAGATTTGTCTTAGCCGTGTGCGGTGGCCTCCTCCATAGTTTACTCCTCCGGTCATAGCGTCGTAGTGCTTAGGGGAAGCCTTGCGCGGATCACATCACACACACCGTCGCCACGCCATCGTGCTGACGGAACTCTCCCTCTACCCTCTACTGGATCAAGAGCTCGAGCGACGTCATCGAGCTGAACGTGTGCTAAACACGGAGGTGACGTAAGTTCGATCCTTGGATCGGTTGGATTGTGAAGACGTTCGACTACATCAACTGGGTTAACATAACGCTTCCGCTTTCGGTCTACGAGGGCACGTGGACACAATCTCCCCTCTCGTTGCTATGCATCTCCTAGATAGATCTTGCGTGATCGTAGGAAATTTTTTAAATTACTACGTTCCCCAACAGTGGCATCCGAGGCAGGTCTATGCGTAGATGATATGCACGAGTAGAACACAATGAGTTGTGGGCGATAATAGTCATACTACTTACCACCAACGTCTTACTTTGATTCGACGGTATTGTTGGATGAAGCAGCCCAGACCGACATTACATGACCGCGTTCATGAGACTGGTTCTACCGACGTGCTTCGCACACAGGTGGCTGGCGGGTGTCTGTTTCTCCAACTTTAGTTGAATCGAGTTTGACTACGACCAGTCCTTGTTGAAGGTTAAAACAGCATACTTGACGAAAAATCGTTGTGGTTTTGATGCATAGGTAAGAACGGTTCTTGCTTGAAGCCCATGGCAGCCACGTAAAACTTGCAACAACAAAGTAGAGGACGTCTAACTTGTTTCTACAGGGCATGTTGTGATGTGATATGGTCAAGAAGTGATGAGATATAAATTGTTTTATGAGATGATCATGTTTTGTAAAAGTTATCGGTAACTGGCAGGACCCTTATGGTTGTCATTTTATTGTATGAAATGCAATCGCCATGTAATTGCTTTACTTTATCACTAAGCGGTAGCGATAGTCGTACAAGCAATAGTTGGAGAGACGACAATGACGCTACGATGGAGATTAAGGTGTCAAGCCGGTGACGATGGAGATCATGACGGTGCTTTCGAGATGGAGATCAAAGGCACAAGATGATGGCCATATCATGTCACATATTTTGATTGCATGTGATGTTTATCTTTTATGCATCTTATTTTGCTTAGTACGGTGTATCATTATAAGATGATCCCTCACTAAAATTCAAGGTATAAGTGTTCTCCCTCAGTATGCACCGTTGCTACAGTTCGTCGCGCCGAGACACCACGTGATGATCGGGTGTGATAAGCTCTACGTTCACATACAACGGGTGCAAGCCAGTTTTGCACGTGCAGAATACTCGGGTTCAACTTGACGAGCCTAGCATATGCAGATATGGCCTCAGAACACTAAGACCGAAAGGTCGAACGTGAATCATATAGTAGATATGATCAACATAGAGATGTTCACCATTGAAAACTACTCCATCTCACGTGATGATCAGACATGGTTTAGTTGATATGGATCATGTGATCAGTTAGATGACTAGAGAGATGTCTATCTAAGTGGGAGTTCTTAAGTAATATGATTAATTGAACTTTAATTTATCATGAACTTAGTACCTGATAGTTTTTGCATGTCTATGTTGTTGTAGATCAATGGCCCGTGCTACCGTTCCCTTGAATTTTAATGCATTCCTAGAGAAAGCTAAGTTGAAATACGATGGTAGCAACTACACGGACTGGGTCCGTAACTTGAGGATTATCCTCATTGCTGCACAGAAGAATTACATCCTAGAAGCACCGCTAGGTGCAAGACCCGCTGCAGGAGCAACTCCGGACGTTACGAACGTCTGGCAGAGCAAAGCTGATGACTACCCGATAGTTCAGTGTGTCGTGCTTTACGGCTTAAAATCGGGACTTCAAAGACGTTTTGAACGTCATGGAGCATACGAGATGTTCTAGGACTTGAAGTTAATATTTCAATCAAATGCCCGAGTTGAGAGATATGAAGTCTCCAACAAGTTCTATAGCTGCAGAATGGAGGAGAATAGTTCTGTCAGTGAACATATACTCAAAATGTCTGGGTATCATAACCACTTGACTCAGCTGGGATTTAATCTTCCTAATGATAGTGTCATTGACAGAGTTCTTCAATAACTGCCACCAAGCTATAAAGGCTTCGTGATGAACTATAATATGCAAGGGATGGATAAGACAATTCCCGAGCTCTTCGCGATGCTAAAGGCTGCGGAGGTAGAAATCAAGAAGGAGCATCAAGTGTTTATGGTTAACAAGACCACTAGTTTCAAGAAAAAGGGAAAAGGGAAGAAGGGGAACTTCAAGAAGAATAGCAAGCAAGTTGCTGCTCAAGGGAAGAAGCCCAAGTTTGGACCTAAGCCTGAAACTGGGTGGTTCTACTGCAAAGGGACTGGTCACTGGAAGCGGAACTGCCCCAAGTATTTGGCGGATAAGAAGGATGGCAAAGTGAAAGGTATATTTTATATACATGTTATTGATGTGTACCTTACTAATGCTCGTAGTAGCGCCTGGGTATTTGATACTGGTTCTGTTGCTCATATTTGCAACTCGGAACAGGGGCTATGGATTAAATGAAGATTGGCTAAGGACGAGGTGACGATGCGCGTAGGAAATGGTTCCAAAGTCGATGTGATCGCCGTCGGCACGCTACCTCTGCATCTACCGTCGGGATTAGTTTTATACCTGAATAATTGTTATTTGGTGCCAGCGTTGAGCATAAACATTATATCTGGATCTTGTTTGATGCGAGACGGTTATTCATTTAAATCAGAGAATAATTGTTGTTCTATTTATATGAGTAATATCTTTTATGGTCATGCACCCTTAATGAGTGGTATATTTTTGTTGAATCTCGATTGTAATGATACACATATTCATAATACTGAAGCCAAAAGATGCAAAGTTAATAATGATAGTGCAACTTATTTGTGGCACTGCCGTTTAGGTCATATTGGTGTAAAGCGCATGAAGAAACTCCATGCTGATGGACTTTTGGAATCACTTGATTATGAATCACTTGATGCTTCTGAACCATGCCTCATGGGCAAGATGACTAAGACTCCGTTCTCCAGAACAATGGAGCGAGCAACTGACTTGTTGGAAATAATACATACTGATGTATGCAGTCCGATGAGTGTTGAGACTCGCGGTGGGTATCGTTATTTTCTCACCTTCACAGATGATTTGAGCAGATATGGGTATATCTACTTAATGAAACATAAGTCTAAAACATTTGAAAGTTCAAAGAATTTCAGAGTGAAGTAGAAAATCATCGTAACAAGAAAATAAAATTTCTACGATCTGATCGTGGAGGTGAATATTTGAGTTATGAGTTTGGTCTTCATTTGAAACAATGTGGAATAGTTTCGTAACTCATGCCACCTGGAACACCACAGCGTAATGGTGTGTACGAACGTCATAACCGTACTTTATTAGATATGGTGCGATCTATGATGTCTCCTACCGATTTACCACTATCGTTTTGGGGTTATGCTTTAGAGACGGCTGCATTCACATTAAATAGGGCACCATCGAAATCCGTTGAGACGACACCATATGAACTGTGGTTTGGCAAGAAACCTAAGCTGTCATTTCTTAAAGTTTGGGGCTGCGATGCTTATGTGAAAAATGTTCAACCTGATAAGCTCGAACCCAAATCGAAGAAATGTGTCTTCATAGGATACCTAAAGGAGACTGTTGGGCACACCTTCTATCACACATCCGAAGGCAAGATATTCATTGCTAAGAATGGATCCTTTCTAGAGAAGGAGTTTCTCTCGAAAGAAGTGAGTGGGAGGAAAGTAGAACTTGATGAGGTAATTGTACCTTCTCCCGAATTGGAAAGTAGTTCATCACATAAATCAGTTCCAGTGATTCCTACACCAATTAGTGAGGAAGCTAATGATGATGATCATGAAACTTCAGATCAAGTTACTACCGGACCTCGTAGGTCAATCAGAGTACGGTCCGCACCAGAGTGGTACGGTAATCCTGTTCTGGAGGTCATGTTACTTGACCATGATGAACCTATGAACTATGAGGAAGCGATGATGAGCCCAAATTCCGCGAAATGGCTTGAGGCCATGAAATCCGAGATGGGATCCATGTATGAGAACAAAGTGTGGACTTTGGTTCACTTGCCCGATGATCGGCAAGCCATAGAGAATAAATGGATCTTCAATAAGAAGACTGACGCTGATGGTAATGTTACTGTCTACAAAACTCGACTTGTCACAAAAGGTTTTCGACAAGTTCAAGGAGTTGACTATGATGAGACTTTCTCACCCGTAGCGATGCTTAAGTCTGTCCAAATCATGGTTAGCAATTACCAAATTTTATGATTATGATATTTGGCAAAGGATGTCAAAACTGCATTCCTTAATGGATTTCATAAAGAAGAGTTGTATATGATGCAACCAGAAGGTTTTGTCGATCCTAAAGGTGCTAACAAAGTGTGCAAGCTCCAGCGATCCATCTATGGATTGGTGCAAGCATCTCGGAGTTGGAATATACGCTTTGATGAGGTGATCAAAGCATATGGTTTTATACAGACTTTTGGAGAAGCCTGTATTTACAAGAAAGTGAGTGGGAGCTCTGTAGCATTTCTAATATTATATGTGGATGACATATTGCTAATTAGAAATGATATAGAATTTCTGGATAGCATAAAAGGACACTTGAATAAGAATTTTTCAATGAAAGACCTCGGTGAAGCTGCTTATATATTGGGCATCAAGATCTATAGAGATATATCAAGACGCTTAATTGGACTTTCACAAAGCACATACCTTGATAAAGTTTTGAAGAAGTTCAAAATGGATCAGTCAAAGAAAGGGTTCTTGCATGTGTTACAAGGTGTGAAGTTGAGTCAGACTCAATGCCCGACCACTGCAGAAGATAGAGAGAAATGAAAGTCATTCCCTATGCCTCAGCCATAGGTTCTATCATGTATGCAATGTTGTGTACCAGACCTGATGTGTGCCTTGCTATAAGTTTAGCAGGGAGGTACCAAAGTAATCCAGGAGTGGATCAGTGGACAGCGGTCAAGAACATCCTGAAATACCTAAAAAGGACTAAGGATATGTTTCTCGTTTATGGAGGTGGCAAAGAGCTTGTCGTAAATGGTTACGTCGATGCAAGCTTTGACACTGATCCAGATGACTCTAAGTCACCAACCGGATACATATTTATATTGAATGGTGGAGCTGTCAGTTGGTGCAGTTCCAAGCAAAGCGTCGTGGCAGGATCTACATGTGAAGCGGAGCACATAGCTGCTTCGGAAGCAGCAAATGAAGGAGTCTGAATGAAGGAGTTCATATCCGATCTAGGTGTAATACCTAGTGCATCGGGTCCAATGAAAATCTTTTGTGATAATACTGGAATAATTGCCTTGGCGAAGGAATCCAGATTTCACAAGAGAACCAAACACATCAAGAGACGCTTCAATTCCATCCGCGATCAAGTCAAGGAGGGAGACATAGAGATTTGCAAAATACATACGGATCTGAATGTTGCAGACCCGTTGACTAAGCCTCTTCCATGAGCAAAACATGATCAGCACCAAGACTCCATGGGTGTTAGAATCATTACTATGTAATCTAGATCATTGACTCTAGTGCAAGTGGGAGACTGAAGGAAATATGCCCTAGAGGCAATAATAAAGTTGTTATTTATATTTCCTTATATCATGATAAATGTTTATTATTCATGCTAGAATTGTATTAACCGGAAACTTAGTACATGTGTGAATACATAAACAAACAGAGTGTCCCTAGTATGCCTCTACTTGACTAGCTCGTTAATCAAAGATGGTTAAGTTTCCTGACCATAGACATGTGTTGTAATTTGATCAACGGGATCACATCATTGGAGAATGATGTGATGGACAAGACCCATCCATTAGCTTAGCATTCTGAAAGTTTAGTTCTATTTCTATTGCTTTCTTCAAGACTTATACATATTCCCCTAACTATGAGATTATGCAACTCCCGAATGCCGGAGGAACACTTTGTGTGCTATCAAACGCCACAACGTAACTGTGTGATTATAAAAATGCTCTACAGGTGTCTCCAAAGGTGTTTGTTGAGTTGGTATAGATAAAGATTTGGATTTGTCACTCGGTGTATCAGAGAGGTATCTCTGGGCCCTCTCGGTAATGCACATCACTATAAGCCCTACAAGCAACATGAATAATGAGTTAGTTACGGGATGATGCATTACAGAACGAGAAAAGAGACTTGCCGGTAATGAGATTGAACTAGGTATGATGATACCGATGATCGAATCTCGGGCAAGTAACATACCGATGACAAAGGGAATGACGTATGTTGTTATGCGGTTTGACCGATAAAGATCTTCGTAGAATATGTAGGATCCAATATGAGCATCCAGGTTCCGCTATTGGTTATTGACCAGAGATGTGTCTCGGTCATGTCTACATAGTTCTCGAACCTGTGGGGTCCGCACGCTTAACATTCAATAACAATTTGTATTATGAGTTATGTGTTTCGGTGACCGAAGTTTGTTTAGAGTCCCAGATGTGATCATGGACATGACGAGGAGTCTCAAAATGGTCGAGAGGTAAAGATTCATATATTGGAACGTTACACTACTAGGGAAAAGCCTAGCAGTAGTGCGGGTTTTGGGTGTATCAGTAGCGCGGGCGCCCGTTCTACTGATACGGCACCACAGCTAACTTGTAGCAGTAGCGCGTGTATAACCCTCGCTACTGCTACTTCTGATAGTAGTAGCGTGGTTGACGCCCGCAATACTACTACTTAGCTGTAGCGCGGGTCAGTGCCCCGCGCTACTACTAACTAATTGTGAATTAAAAAATAAATTCCATCCATGGTTGCTGCTACTGGGCGTCATCTTTCTCTCCAACCATGGCTGCTGCTGGTCCTGGAGGGGATGAAGTTGTCCATGCTGATGGTGGCTCCCCACCCAACTCGTTCCGGCACCTCTCATCTAATGCTACTACAAAAGAAGAGAAAATTATTTGAATGAGGAAGAGAGAGATAGAGAGGAGTAGGAGGAGGAACTCACTAGTGGCCGCCGAAGTTGGAGCCGACACTCGAAACCTAGATGAAGCTCGGTGACCTGCTACTGCTTGTCATAGGACCCGTGACCATGGTGCTCGCATGTCCTCAGGAGGCCTTGTCCCGGCGAGGAGGTGCAAGTGGCTGCATCCATGGTGGATCTGGCCGCCGCCATGGACGATGCTCTGCTGGTTTCCCTCTCCTTCCAGCAGCGGAGAAGGACGAAGGAGGGGCCGGGGAGGGGGCTGCGATGGAAGAGGAGGTCACCGAACTTGGGGAAGGCGCCGAGATGTGAGATCGGCAGCGGCGGTGGGTGAGGATGGGAATCATGGGTGGGAGGAGAAGGGGAATGGGAGAGTGTGGGAGAGAGGAGGGAGAGAGGAGGGATTCGGCCGAGGATATGGGGATTTCACCTATCTTTTACTTAGTAGTATCGAGGGGTATAAACCCGCGATACTACTATCAACTTAGTAGTAGCGCGGGTTCATACCCCTCGCTACTACTATGGCATGTCCCGGGGGGCACGGTAGAGACTGCTTAGTAGCAGCGAGGGGTAAAAACCCGCGCTACTACTATCAACTTAGTAGTAGCAGGGGTAAAAAACCGCGCTACTAGTAATTAGCAGTAGCGAGGGGTATAAACCCGCGCTACTAGTAAGCGTCTGCCAATAAGCTTTTGCCTAGTAGTGTTATATACAGACACCGGAATGGTTCCGAAGAAGATCGGGGATTTTTCGAAGTACCGGGAGGTTACCGGAACCCCCCGGGAAAGTTAATGGGCCTCATGGGCCATAGTGGAGAGGAGGAGGCAGCCACAGGAGGTGGCGCCCCCCCCCCCAAGCCCAATCCGAATTGGACAAGGGGTGGGGGGCGCGGCCCCCCTTCTCCTTCTCCCTCTCCACCTCTTTCCCCTTTCCCCCTCCGTTGGAAGGAAGGAGGGGGCGACGAATCCTACTTGGACTAGGAGTCCAAGTAGGACTCCCCCCTTGGCGTGCCCCTCCTAGGCCGCCGGCCTCCTCCTCCCCCCCTTTATATACGGGGCGGGGGGCACCCCAAAGGCACACCAAGATTTGTCTTAGCCATGTGCGGTGTCCCCCCTCCACAGTTTACTCCTCCGTTCATAGCGTCGTAGTGCTTAGGCGAAGCCCTGCGTGGATCACATCACCAACACCATCGCCACGCCGTCGTGCTGACGGAACTCTCCCTCGACCCTCTACTGGATCAAGAGCTCGAGGGACATCATCGAGCTGAACGTGTGCTGAACACGGAGGTGCCATACGTTCGGTACTTGGATTGGTTGGATCGTGAAGACGTTTGACTACACCAACCGCGTTAACATAACGCTTCCGCTTTCGGTCTATGAGGGTACGTGGACACACTCTCCCCTCTCGTTGCTATGCATCTCCTAGATAGATCTTGCGTGACCGTAGGATTTTTTTTTAAATTACTATGTTCCCCAACACTTGGTCACTTCCTGGCCCAACTCCGGTGCTTCGGGGGTCTCTTTTGGTCCATAAAAATCACCGTAAATTTTCATACCATTCCGAGAACTTTTATCTCTGCACAAAAAACGACACCATGGTAGTTCTGCTGAAAACAACGTTAGTCCGGGTTAGTTCTTATGAAATGATACCAAAACCATATAAAATTATTGTAAACATGGCATGAATACTTCATAAATTATAGATATGTTGGAGACGTATCAGTGCCTCACTTGTGGCAACTTATAAGTTTTGGTGGGATTTCTTTCTGTGCGTAGGAAAGGATGGATGATTTTGTTTGTGTTTTTAGATCCATTTATAAGAAATGAATATCACCCAAACTTTGTGTCCAAATTAAGAACCGTTTGCATCGAGATCTTCAAAAGTATATCCCATGTGCTAGTTTCAACGAACTTTTTTTCCTGATAAATTTGTGCTTCCAACTTAAACAAACCCAGGCTTTCATCTAGTACTAACCTATGCTCTCCAACTTGTGCTTCAGACTAGTACTAACATGTGTGCTCCAAATACACTAAATTGTGCTTCCAAGGTGAGCTAACATGTGCTTCCAACTAGCACTAATATGCATGCTCCCAACCAATACTAACATTTCATACTAATATGTGTTTCCAAATGAACTAACATATTCTCCAAAGTGAATTAACATGGTCTTCCACAGGGGTGAAGCACAAACTATGCTCCCACAAAAGTACACTTGCGCTTCCCATATGACCCACGAGGGGTGAGTATAGCTGTGCTCCCGCATGAAGCACAACTTTGCACCACACGAGAGTACACTACATAAAAAATCTAAAAAGAACAAAGAAATAGAAGAACGGAGAATACTTCAAAAGGACGAGGAAAATTAAGTAAACCTAGAAAACCAAAAAATCTAGAGAAAACTAGAAAACAAGGAAACCCCCCAAACGTTGTTCAAGCATCGTTGGATATTCGTTACACTTGGCTCCCTCGCTAGCAGGTGGTGATGGAGTCCTGGAGTAGGGGTACTCACCACGTCGTCTCCCGACCAGGTGGGTTGGGCCGAGGACCCCCATGACGGTTCACTAATGGGCCACTTCAGGCAACCCATCACGTATACAAGGAGGTTTCTACCAGACTTGGCGCACAAGATGAGGACTCCTGTTATCCTAGGCCTTTGGTACATTATATAAACCAAGGTTAGGCTAGTCAATAGATCATTACATTACAACTTATATCATTAAATCCAAAAAGTTAGAACTCATTCACATAATCTCGAGGTAGATCATCATGTACTTTGTACCCATCCACAATCAATACAATACAAGCAGGACGTAGGGTTTTACCTCTTCCAGAGGGACCGAACTTGGGTAAACATCGTGTCTTTTCCTACTTGTTGTCATCTAGCCGAGACCATCGGCTCTGGAACCTGTACTAGAGATCTGCCGGTTTTAGCACTGACATTGGTGGCCCATACAGGTCCCTGCTGGTAGTCGTCGTGGTGCGATGGGAATCCAGATTAGTTTCAGCAAGATCTACGCGTTGGAGCGAAACTTCATCATCGATATCGGCATCTTCGTCACTGGCTCGACTGGCCGCCTCGGTTGGGCCGAGGACTACACCCTATGTCGAATCATCAAGAACGGATGGGTGTCTTCATCAACATCAACTCCGATCTCAACCGAGATCATGGAAAAAACCATCCATGGAGCTCGGGGGCTCAACGTCAACATTACCCTCGTGTGACAGTGTAGAATTTTCTAGACAATGGATTCGTGTTTGCTGTCGCCGCCTTCTTGAACATCGCTTTGAAGGTTGTTTCGGTGGAATTTTTAGGAATTGAGTGATGAAAAACCCTGTAAAATTTCATCATGTTTCGATGGAGGAATCTCTGGCGATCGCTGATATATCAGAGCCCTGTCGAGTCTGGACGAAAATCTGGACGAGTTTATGGCGAGGATTCCAGCAGTCAGCTCAGACATGCTTTGGAACTTCCAACCGTTCATCGACTATGGAATTCCCATATCAACAACCCCTCAAAATTTCATCTCGATTCAATTGTCCAAACTCCTGGACTAGTCCGAGGAGTGGATCTATTTTCTACACGAAAATGAATCCAACCTAAGTTCATCTTTTTTCATGAATAATATATCGAACATCCTTTTTGGAGGAATTTTTTCATGGGGTATTGTGTTTTGATCTCACACACATGCCCACAAATTTTAAGCCTTTTCCGAGGTAATCTTCACCTTCACGCCGATGTCAAACCAGTCCGACCACGTTGCTCCCAAGCAAGGACTGGATTCTTAAGTCGATTTAGCGAATCGACCTGAGTCTCAGGGGCTACTGGGATCAGTGGTTTATGCTATCCTTCAGGTGCATAACAGACTTTGAGCCGACACGCACCATGAGGGCTACTAGCTATATATCTCTGCAGAGAATAAATTGCACCAATTGGAACAAATTCCACAAAAAGTTAGCCCAAGACCGAGGTGGTGCACCACCTTGGAAGGAGTCCGGCATAAAACTCGAATGTGAGTAGTTGGTTCCACAGAGGACTTTTTGGGCATTAAACTCGGCTGAACTCCTTCAACTTTTTCAAGACCGAGGTAATCTATGACACCTCAGATGCAGACCAATGTTGGAGCTCAACTGCAAAAAGACACCTCAGATGCAATCCGTTGTTGGAGCTCGGCTGCAAGAGGACAACGCTGCATGGGAAAAACTTCGAACCAATGTGTGGCGTACAAATAACAAGGCATTGATAAAGACAGAGAACTTAAAGGGCTCCTCGGATGCCCGACGTGTGAACTTGTCGGATGCTCGACGTGTGAACTCTTCAGATGCACCTCAGCGATCCTCAAAGTCGCAGATGGGAAGATTTGTTGAACCAGCTTTCAAGCCCTTGGACCGAAGATGAAGAACAACTCAGAAGAACGGAGGAGCGTCCCCAACTAGAAGACTGGTTCAAGGGGCTATTGATGGATTCCTGGACTAGGGGTACTCACCACCTCATCTCCCGACTAGGTGGGTCGGGCCGAGGACTCCCATGGCTGTTCACTAATGGGCCACTTTGGGCAGCACATGATGTACACAAGGAGGTTTCTACAAGACCACAAGACGAGGACTCCTGTTACCCTAGAAATCTGGTACATTATATAAACCGAGGCCAGGCTAGTCAATAATTATTACATTACAACTTAGATCATTAGATTCAGAAAGTTAGAACTCATGCACACGATTTTGAGGTAGATCGTCCTATACTTTTAGCACATCCACAATCAATACAATGCAACCAGGACATAGCGTTTTACCTCTTCAAGAGGGTCTGAATCTGGGTAAACATCGTGTATTTCTCTACTTCCCGTTACCATCTAGCCGAGACCACCAGTTCGGGACACCCTACCCGAGATCCGCCGATTTTAGCACCGACAGGTGGCAGTGCCATTTCCTATTCAACGCTCATGGCATCGTTTCTAATTGTTTTTCTAACTTGGCGCACACCCCTCTTCTACCATGTTCTCGGCCCATTTAAAATTTTCTCCTTCTCGTTCTTTCGCACCATGCGTTTGTGTAGGCTGCAAGAGTGCCCAATTTCGTAGCCACTAGGGCATCTGATTTTGGGAATCTTTTGGATGCTTTATTTATTTATTTTAGATGTTTTTCTTCTTTATTTTAATATATTTCAAATTCATGGACATATTCAAATTTGGGAAGATTTTTCCAATTTATGAACCATTTTTAAAATCGTTCATTTTTTAAGTTTGCGAATGTTTTCTCAAATTCACAAACACTTTCTGAAATTTCAGAACTTTTTTTATAAATTTGCGAACACGTTTTTGATTCATGATTTTCTTTCAAAATGACGAATAGTTTGAAATTCATGAACACATTTTAGATTCATGTACTTCTTTCAAATTTGGGCACTTCTCTAAAAAAATTAGTGAATATTTTTGGAATTGGTATTATTATTCTTAAATATGTTTTTTTTCAAATTCTTGATTTTTTTAAAAAATTGGTGAACATTTTTCTTAATTTGTGAACTTTTTACACATGATTACAAGAAAAAAAAACTAGCTTTCAACCCAGTGTATAGCGACGAGCGGTCAATACTGAGCGATTTGAGCGAAACAACAGTGGTCGCTACTTAATGGGCAAAAACTTGCTAGGGGCGCGCGTGAGAGCCGGAGAATATTTTGGGTGCTTATGGCGCTAATTTAGGAGCTCTATGTGGCAACTGCTCGTAAGCACGAGCACCGTGCGCGTGTCCGATGCAGCTCGTTGTAGGGTACCCTAGAATATTGCTTCACGAAGACTATGCCCGCTTCGGGCATGCCTATTCCTCGCGTTACGCGAGACAAGGCGAACCCTCGCGTCCGAGAAAGCCCCAGATGGGCCGGCCCAGCCATGCGGGAGGTCGCGGCCTGTTCTTTTTGTTTTATTTTTCTGTTTTCGGTTCTTATGTTTTAGCTTTAATTTTGTACTATTTTTATACTTTAAAATATTCTACATATATATTACAAAAAAACTCTTCAAAACAATTTTCAAAATATGTTCAATAACTATTTGCAAAAAAATGTTTAATAAGTATTGAACTTGTTGAACGAGTATAAAAATGTTGAATAAGTATAAAAACATTGAACAAGTATTTGATTTTTTTGAATAAGTATTAAAAATGTTGAATGACTATTTGAAAAATGTTGAACAAGTATTTGAAAATGTTGAATAAGTATTAAAAAATGTTGAATGTGTAAATGAAAAATGTTGAACGAGTATTTGAAAATGTTGAATAAGTATTAAAAAATGTTGAATAAGTATTAAAAATATTGAACGAGTATTTGAAAAATGTTTAGCAAGTATTTCAAAAAAAATATTGAATAATTATTTGAAAAAAAATGTTGAATAACTATTTAAAAATGTTGAACAAGTATTTGAAATATAATAAATATTTCAAAAAAACTGAAATAATTATTAAAACACTGAAAAATTATTTGAAAATTATTGAATAACCGTTCGGACTATGTTTAACGTGTATACAAAAATGTTGATCACTTATTAAAAAAATGTTTTGACATATACGAAAATGTAGAGTGAAAATGACAACAAACATAAGAATTAATAAAGAAAAACAAAAAATGTGGAAGAAAAAAGTAAAATCAACCAAAAATGGAGAAGAAAAAAGAAAACCAAACAAAAAATGAAGGAAGAACGAAGAAAACCCTGTCAAAAAAGAAAAAGCAGAAAAAAAAACAAAAACAATGAAACTCGGGCTATCTTTTTTTTTTTAGTTGTCAAAACCCGGGCTAACTATGCCTCAACTACAGCCCGCCTTGTTATGTGATCATATTCCAGACCCAAGTCTGGTGGCTATCACCGGTGAAAACTATCTTCGCAACCATGGTTTGAATCCCACCCGCGACGCTCGCTTTTTCCACTATTTTCGTTTTTAGTGTGCGCGAGTGGCCGACCCGTTACCGGTGAATGCGAGAAATGGCATTCGCCCCTCGCTTATAGCGAGGTAGTATGACCGCTCTCCTGAAGCGCCTGCACCAATGGGTCAGCCCAGCACGCGAGGCCTGGAGCGCTAATTGTTTCTTTCGATTATTTCACATTTCTCTTTTTTTGTTTTTG
This sequence comes from Triticum aestivum, assembly GCF_018294505.1. Lineage (NCBI taxonomy): Eukaryota > Viridiplantae > Streptophyta > Magnoliopsida > Poales > Poaceae > Triticum > Triticum aestivum. Next base: position 401,037,983 of record NC_057814.1, on the reverse strand, counting down.
CTTCTTTTTCCAACTTTTGTTTATATTTGGAAATATTTTAAATATGTGCTCCTTCTGTTTCAAAATAAGTGTCTTTGATTTAGTACAAATTTGTACTAAAGTTATAGTAAATCGAAGACACTTAAAGAGTCTATTAGCAAAATAACTTTACCTAATATTGTGAAAAATGTTACTCATGCATTTAAAAGAAAAACTCTAATGTGTCCAGAACAATGTTTCTAATGTATATGAAATATATACAACATGTACAAAAAAGTTAGACATCAAAACAGAAATATGGAAAGAAATCATGTATTTGAAAATCTTAAACATGTATAAAAAATGTTTTTGAAGTACAAAAAAATGTACACCGTGTATGAAAAACAGTTACACATGAAAATACAAAATTAAAAAAGGTTACTTAAATATTTACAAATTTTTTAGCATGTATAAAAAATTCATTTCTAATATATATGAAAAATGTACAATCTGTATGAAAATGATAGGCACGAAGACATAAATATGGAAAAAATTGATCATGTTTCTAAAAAATGTTAAACATTTAGTATAAAACAATATTCTGGATGTATACAAAAATGTAGAAGCGGTATGTCAAAAGGAAGATATATAAATATTTATGAAATAGAAATAATGTATTTAAAAATGTGAATTATGTGTATAAAAATGTTCCTGATGTATAAAAAAATATACAATGAGTATGAAGAAGTTGGCTTCAAAATATAATTTGCAAAAATAATAATCATGGGTTTGAACAATGTTAAATGTACAAATCATTTTTGGATCTATACCCAAAACGTATAATGTGTATGGAAAGGAAAATAGGCATCAAAACATATATTTAAAAAAAATCATGGATTCGAAAGTTGTTAAACATGTATTAAAAAATGTACCTGATGTATACAAAAATTGTAGACTTGTGTTCAAAAAACTGAGAAAGAAACAAAAGAAAAAAAAACCCAGAGAAAAACAAGTGCAAAAAATAAAAAGAAACAAAAGAAAATTGAGAAAACCCGAGGAAGAAATAAAAAACCTGAAGCATAACAAAGAAAAAAAACCATTCAAGAAATAAAAGTAGAAAAAAGGAAAACCGAAACAAATGTAGCATTGATTAGATCGAGCCAACGAAGGCACGACCAGGAAACACCCTACTTCGCGGGTCCACACGCGTGGGCGCTGCGGCACGGAGAATCCTATTTGGCGGTTAACCGCCCGTTTGCAAACGGGCGCTAGCAGGCGTGGCTGGTTGGGCTCGGCCCAGTTTGCTCTACTCCTCTTTTTGTTAAAAAGGAAAAAATGACTGTGCCGTAAATGATTCAAACCTATGACCTCCTCCTCAACAGCTGGCTGGTGTAAACACCCTGCCAACAAGCGGAGTCATGTTAACCTTTTAACCTATTCGTCTTTTATTCGATCCCTTTTTTTCTTTTGTCCTTTTTTGGTTTCTGTTTTTTTCTTCTTTTTCCATGATCGATGAATTGTCCTTAAATACATGATTTGTTTTTCAAATCAATGAACTTTTTTGAAGTTGTTGCACTTTTTTTCAAATTGATGAACTTTTTTTTTCAAAATCCATGATTTTTTTGATTTCTATGAACTTTTTTTTCAATTTTGGCAAACTATTTTCAATTTCGATGAACTTTTTTTAAATCGATAAAGTTTTTTTTTAAATCGGCGAACTTTTCTCAAAATAGACAAACTTTTTTCAGAATCAATGAACCATTTTCCAGAATCGATGAGCTTTTTTCAAAAATGTAGAAACCTTTTTTAAAGAGATGTTTTTTTTAAATGGTCGAACTTTTTCTTTACATTGTAAACCAGTTTTTATTTCACATTTTTAGTTCGTAATAAATAGGAAAACTGGGTGGTTTTTTAGAGAAAAAACTGGCTGCTAGCGAGAGGTGGATCCAGCTAAGCTAGCGATCGAACTCAGCGACCGTATTCGTTTTCCCCGAGTGAGCGAGCGAGCACGCTCATGGGCCGGCCCATTCCCGCGACAATGCAAGCGCCAGCTGGTTAACCAGCGCCTGCAGCGCCCTTCAGGCAAGGAGAGCTACCATCTCCTCATAAGTGAGATACTGCTGCCATGTATTTCTCCCGTCTTATACTCGACACTTAGCCTAGATAAAAAACAAAAGAAAAGAAAAGGCCAGCGTGGAAAAAACGCACACCATGCAAAAACGAAATGCACAACACACAATCCTAACCGGCCTGGCATAGAGAAAACTCCACGGAATGTGGCTGCTCACGCCATGACCCCGTACAACGCTTGCCCCTCGAGCGTGAACAACAACAACAACAACAACAATAACAACTACAACAACAAAAGTACACCAACACGAATCTCTGCGTACATTGCTCGGACGGTTGAGAACCCGATTGAGACTTTTTTAAGCGAATCTGATTGGGACTTAACTACAATATTTGTCAGCTTGTTAAGGTTTGGCAAAATCGTTAAAAAAACGGTTGGCCTCTTCATTCCAAGATGCACACAACCATATATTACTCAAAAATAAATAGCAGCCGAACAAATTCTACCCAAAACATAAACCTGAGGCCATGTGCCTCGCAACAGTGGCTTCACAAGGCAACCACTAACCCTATGGTAAAAGACCGAAACAAACGAAAATAACACAACTTCTGCGCTAAGCCTTCAAGACGAAAAGGCCGCATGTGCACTGATGGTGCTCAGTCCAACCATAAGCTAGTCTTGGGATTTTCATCCACGAAGTCGAGATTCAATCCATCACCTTCAGAAAGGACATGATGCAAATGTGCGTTTACAATGCCTGATCAGAGATCTTGTGTTTCCACAGAAGTACGCATACTCGTCGTTGAAGTCATCTCTACCATCATCTTTTGTTCGGCTATCGACGCCTCGATAGACAGATACCTCTGGAGGAGATATCGGAAGACAATAACGTCTCATACCGCCTCGCCTACTGTAACTCTCGCACCACCTTCGATCTAGCAGCAACAGACATGACTTGTCGCCACTATAGGAGCCACCAGGTGTAGCACCTGTCAGTAGTAGGCGTAGGCCCTTTAGGGCTGTTTGTGGGGGCGACACATGAGTCAAAGTCTTATGCGTAAGTACACACAAAGGAATTACTCAGTTACCATTGAGTTTCATTTGTGAAATATGCTATAGTACGGATTAATGATGGAGCGGTACTAATTCTTTTTGAAATAGCATTTCGCCCTGTTTAATATGAAGCAATCATCACATTCATAAAAGAGATGAAACTATGAAATAAATAAGGAGTTTGCTGAAGGAACAACACAAGATATGTCCACGCGAAAATAAAACTCAAGACACGATTTCTCAGAGACTAGAAGTCAACTGATCTTTCACTGCTGGAGCATTACTATTTACTAATGAAGATCGGCAAAACCGATCTTTTTATCTAGCTAGGGTGTGCTGCATTTGCATGGCAAGTCTTAATTTTAACAAAGACAAGAGATCACCTCCATTGTATATTGTATAGTAGCATTGCGCCCCTTTCACACACGTCCATATGCATTGTAATACCAAATCCCTAATATGTTCACTAACTAATATATATGTTCACTATGCCACATTGTGCACTGTTTGAGCTAATCGTCACAGCTGGTACATGGCGCTCTTGGAAGCCACTACTTTATCTGAGGCTATACCCCTTCCAGACTCATGCTTTATTTACAGTGCCTGAAACAATCCAAAGCTGTGGCAGCATATAGTTTCTGATCTGACCCACATCAGTTAATTAGCTCGCGGTAGCAGGGTCACACCGTTACTCCCTCTGTCCCATAATGTAGGACGTTTTTTCACACTATATGACAGAGGAAGTAGATCACAAGTAAAAGGAAAGGGGATCATAGAATAGATTAGCATGGACAAACAGAAGCGGGCGGTTAGAGTATCTACAACCATAATGAGCAAATCTCGTCCCTCAAACCGGGCGTGTCCGTTTTGACCCCTCATATTTTCTGTCAAATATCTATGCACCTAAAAAAATTCTCCCTTACTTCAAGGCATTTCAACAAGCACACTGCGTGCGGCCTCGCCAGAGCACGTATCCGCGGTGGTGACGAGCTCCGGTGTTGACCTTCACGAACGTGCGAGCTCCGGCGTTGACCTCCGCAGGTAAATGAGCTCCAGCGCAGGCTTGAGCGCACACGCAACGTCCAGTGGCTCGAGGGCGGCTGCGCTTGCATCGGCATGCAGCGGCTAGGGGCCCGCGGGCGGTAGCGCATGCAGCGGCTAGCCAGCGCGCGACTATGCACACAAGCAGCCAGTGGCTAGCTAGCTAGCACGCACGGGCTTGGCCAGCAGAGGCTCGCAGCTAGCTAGCATGCGGCAGCCAGGGGCGTCGGCTGCGCGCACGCACATGGCGGCCGGCCAAGACGCGGGCAGGGGCGCGGGCTGGCGCGCTCAGCATACGGCGGCTGGCCAGGACGCGGGCTTGCACACACACGGCGGCCGGCTAGGACACGGGCAGTGGCGGCCAGGGGCGCGGCCGGCACGCACATGGCGGCCAGGACACGGCGGCCAGACGCGGCGAACGGTCGGCGGGCACGCGAGCGGCTAAGATAGTGGCGGTGCCAAGATGATAAATCCGTGGGGTCAAAGAGGAGTTGTCAGGTATGCCACCAGATAGAGATATTGAGTTTCTTATTGATTTAATCCCAGGCACTGGACCTATTGCAAAGAGACCGTATAGAATGCCTCCTCAAGAGTTGGAGGAGTTGAAGAAGCAGATAAGAGAATTACAGGCACAAGGATTTATCCGCCCAAGTTCATCACCTTGGGGAGCTCTAGTTTTGTTTGTGGAGAAGAAGGATGGACCTTGAGGATGTGTGTTGATTATCGCTCTTTGAATGAGGTAACCATTAAGAATAAGTATCCTTTGCCTATGATAAATGATCTATTTGACCAGTTGGAGGGAGCTACTGTGTTTTCTAAGATTGACCTTCGTTCTGGTTATCATCAATTAAAGATTCGTGAGCAAGATATTCCAAAGACCGCTTTTACTATGAGGTATGGGTTGTATGAATATACTATTATGTCATTTGGATTGACTAACGCTCCTGCATACTTCATGAATATGATGAACAAGGTGTTTATGGAGTTCTTGGATAAATTTCTGGTTGTTTTCATTGATGATATATTGGTGTTCTCCAAGAATAAGCAAGAGCATGAGGTGCATCTGCGTTTGGTATTGGAGAAATTGAGGGAACATCAGTTGTACGCCAAGTTCAGCAAATGTGAGTTTTGGCTGGATGAGGTAGCTTTCCTTGCACATGTTGTGTCAGGTAATGGAGTTGTAGTTGATCCATCTAAGGTTGCTGCAGTTACAGAGTGGGAGACACCCACGACAGTTGGGGAGATTCACAGCTTTTTGGGCCTTGCAGGTTATTACAGGAGGTTTATTAAGAACTTTTCCAAGATTGCAAAGCCTATGACTGAATTGTTGAAGAAGGAGAAGAAATTTGTTTGGACTGATGAATGTGAAGCTAGCTTTCAGGAATTGAAGCAGCGTTTGGTTACAACACCGGTTTTAACTCTGCCGGATATACATAAGGACTTCCAGGTATATTGTGATGCTTCTCGTCAAGGACTTGGGAGTGTTTTGATGCAGGAAGGTAAAGTTGTTTCTTATACTTCGCGCCAGCTTAAGAATCATGAACATAATTATCCTACACATGATTTGGAGATAGCTGCAGTTGTGCATGCATTGAAAACTTGGAGGCCATATCTTATTGGTAATCATTGTGATATATTTACTGATCATAAGAGCTTGAAGTATATTTTTACTCGGAAGGACTTGAACCTCGGGCAGAGGAGATGGTTGGAGCTTATTAAGGATTATGATTTGAATGTGCAGTATCATCCTGGTAAGGCTAATGTTGTTGCTGATGCATTGAGTCGTAGGAGCCATGCTAATGCAATTAATATTGATGATATGCCACCGGAGTTATGTGAACAGTTCAGGAATCTCAGGTTGACAGGATCAGAGAAGCTTAAAAGGGTGATAAGGAGATTGCTGAGATAAAAGAGAATATGGTTAAAAGTAAGGCAGAAGGTTTCCATGAGGATGAACATGGAGCCATATGGTTTGAGAAGCGTATTTGTGTACCTCAAGATGCAGATATCAGGAAGTTAATTCTTCAGGAGGCGCATGATTCACCTTATTCTATTCACCCAGGTAATACTAAGATGTATTTGGATTTGAGGGAAAGATTTTGGTGGCCTAGCCTGAAGAGGGAAATTGTTGGATATATTGCGACATGTAATGTGTGCGAGAGGGTTAAAGCAGAACATCAAAGACTAGCAGGTTTGTTACAGCCATTGCCTATACCTGATTGGAAGTGGGATGAGATTGGTATGGACTTCATTACAGGTCTACCCAGGACTCGGTCAGGTTATGATTCTATTTGGGTAGTTGTCGATCGTTTGACTAAAGTCGCTCACTTCATCCCGGTAAGGACTACTTATACCAGTGCTCAGCTAGCAAAAATTTATATGTCTAAAATTGTTTGTCTGCATGGAGTTCCAAGGAAGGTAGTGTCTGATAGAGGTACTCAGTTCACATCCAAATTTTGGCGTCAGTTGCATGAATCCTTGGGCACTAGGCTGGAGTTCAGTACAACTTTCCATCCACAGACAGATGGTCAGACAGAGAGGGTAAATCAGATTTTGGAGAATATGTTGAGAGCTTGTGCTTTGGACTATGGGTCCAATTGGGATGATACTTTACCTTATGCAGAGTTCTCATATAATAACAGTTATCAGGCTAGTCTGAAGATGGCACCATTTGAGGTATTGTATGGTAGAAAGTGCAAGACACCATTGATGTGGGATGAGGTCGGCGAGCGTCAGTTCTTTGGACCAGACTTGATCAGAGATGCTGAGGAGAAATTCAAGTTGATTCGTGACAGATTGAAGATAGCACAGTCCAGGCAGAAGAGTTATGCAGATGCAAAACGTAAGGAGGTGACATATGAGGTAGGACACCGTGCATACCTTCGAGCTTCACCACTTCGTGGAATTGAGAGGTTTGGAATTAAGGGTAAGTTAGCTCCACATTTTGTGGGGCCTTACAAGATCTTGGAGCGTAGAGGAGAGGTAGCTTATCAGCTGGAGTTGCCAGAATCTTTGTCTGGAGTTCATAATGTGTTTGATGTATCTCAGTTGAAGAAGTGTCATGCAGAGATGATGGATGTTCCATTGAGGGACACAGTGCCACTTGAGGCAATTCAGTTGGAGAGTGATTTGACATATGAGGAGAAGCCTGTTAAGATTCTGGAGACAGCAGAGAGAGTTACTCGCACCAAGACAATTAAGTTATGCAAGGTTCAGTGGGATCATCACACCAAGGAGGAAGCTACCTGAGAACGAGAGGAAGATCTCAGGCAGGATCACCCACACCTATTTGCTAGCCAGCCCGACTCTCGAGGGCGAGATTCATATTAAGGGGGTAGGTTTGTAACATCCCAATTTTCCTAAATTAGGACGTTAATAGATCATTCATATGCATATCATATTTTTATTGCATTATTTGCTTTTCTGAAATATTCAAATCATCATGCAACAAAAGGCAATTTATTGGAGTGGAGATAACATGACTTCTCCCCTGTTTTTAAAAATGTTCATAATATGCAGAATATTAATTCCAGTTTATCTGTTATGTTCTGGTATTTTCGTAATCTTCAAAATATTTTATTTGACTGTTTTGTTGCTGTTTGTGTGGCCTTTTGCATCAAAATGAATTTCTAAAAGTGCATTAGAGTAGGAACTAGTGTTCCTGTAGTTTATATTAGTAGGGCTATTTTTGTGTGTGACTATATTTTATTTAGATTTTATTATGTTGTTTTTATTTTTTATTTTAGTATTTTTACTGCTGCTGCTTCTGTTAAAAAAAAGAGCCAGCCGCAGCCAGCCAGCCAGCCGGCCCAGTCCACCGCTGCGGCCCAGTTCCTCGCCCGCAGCCCACTTCCTCGCGAAGTGGTCCGCGCCGCCGCACCGCATCGCCCGAGCCGCATCTGACCCGCTGCCCCCTCTCTCACTGACGGGTGGACCCCGCGCCTTGTTCGTCCCCTACCCCGAACCAGACACCGCCGCGCGTGCACGCCAAGGCCGAGCCTGACTCGACCCCGCGCCCCTGGTCAAGCCCGTGCAACCTAGGGACACCGCACGCGAGCCCGCATCCCCTCCCCGATCTCTCTTGTTGCCGCAGGATCGAGTGAGGGCGAAATGCATCTTGCTGCGGAGCTCCACCGCCGCCGCCGTTCGCTAGTCGTTCCCACCGCCGTAAGGACGCCTCGGACCACCCAGTTTACTCCCCTCGACCCTTCACTCATCTCTACACTGTTTTGACGTTGTTTTGTCACCAGAGACGCAGCCGAACGCCGCCGCCGCCGACGTCCGCCAGCGCCGGAGCACGCCGCATTCACCTAGTCGCCGTCGCCTACAGAGGGAGCCTCGCTGCCGTCGGAAACCACCATCGCCTCCGTCGTTCGACGCCGCACCCATCCATCACCTCACCTTCGCCGGAGAGCCGCCGCCGCCCGACATGCCTCCGCCGTTTTCCTCTGTTCTGCGGGTGAGCACGCGCGCACAGCAAACCCCGGCCAATCGTGTGGTGACACATGGCCAGTCGCTACAGTAAACAGACCAGGAGGTTTATGTTTTTTTGTCTTTTTCATATTTTCACCTAATTTTCAGCTAGCTATATCTTTTAGTCTATATGCCCAATTTAGATAATTCTTTTTCCTATGATCTCACAAAAATCGGCACTTTGTCACAGTACCAACTTTGCACATGTTTTCACTTTTCAAATTTAATTCGTTCAAATTCAAATTAAACCTTCCGGAGGCCGTAACTTTGAAACCGTTTGCCGGATTTGAGTGTTTCTTTTTTGCATTGTGACCGTAGTGCAATTTAGGTGCTGTTAAGCTACTGTTGTTGGGTTTTTTGAAATGGTTTTCTTGCTGTTGGTTTTGTTTTGGTTCTATTCGTGTTCCGGTGATTGATTTGTTGAATTGTGTGAAACGTGTAGATTGTCCGGAGTGCGACGCGAGCTATTGTCAGGAGTGTGACTTTCTGCACCAGAACCAAGGCAAGTTACATGTTGATCATCCTTTACCTATTGTTTTCTATGCATGTAGTATATACCACACTATGAATATATGCATGTATAGGATTACTATATTATTTTGCTATGCTGTTGAGCTATCTTCCCGTCATTGCTGATCATGGTAGTTATAGTTGCTATGCTATGTAGACGGGGATTGGTTCGAGTATTCATTGAGCTTATGTGAGGATTATATATTTAACAAATTGAGTAGTAACTCAAGATTTAACTCACCTCTGGGCGGAAGTGGTATTGCTTGGTGTTGAGGGAAGGCATCATGGGGTCTTGCACCTTTTCTAAGGCCATGCGCTCATGAGAGTGCACCCTAAGTGGAATGCCGCCTAGGTTCAAAAAGATCAGACAGACTTAGTGACTAGTAGCTTCCATGTGCGACCACTGGCTATATGGGCTCTGGCTTAGTTGATCAGTTGTTGGAACCCTTGCCTAGTCTGTGTCGACAGATGTAGCATATGTAGGTGGGATGTGGCCGTCAGGTGGTTAAGGGAACCTCTTCTGAAAGAATTCGTCTCAATCTTCGGATTGGGTCCAGTGGGTAAAGCGTACTAAACTCTGCAGAGTATTAAAAACTAATCATGATTAGACGTGCCCCCGGTTATGGGCAAATTTGAGCCACTACGCCATTACAGTTGTTGGATGATCTTGACAGATGTGACACTTAATAATATTTGTGGGCAACTTAATAAAGGGTAGGTTGGAGTTGATTTTTCCAACTCAACCTTGTGCATTTAATTGTAGTAATGAAAGAACTAAATAAAAATTTGACTATTAGGTAGTTATGAGGACAAAACCAGCTTTCTACAAAATACACCCTCAAGCCTTCCTTTTGTTATACTATGCATATACATGTAGGTCTGCTTTATTATAACTCCTGTGTAACTTGCCAATACATTCACAGTATTGACCTATATGGCTGCAACGTCACATGTTGCAGCATATTCAGACGAAGAGTAAGGTACTGTTAGGGTCACGAGTCTGCACTCAACATCGCCAGTGGGCTATGATGGGACTCATCGTTATTTTTCTACTACTTTCCGCTGTTTGGTGAATAAAGCTAGCCATGTGCTATGCAGATTGTTTTATTTTATATACTCTGGATCATACGTTGTAATAAATGATGCACTTGCTATTCTGGTATTCATCTATACTGTGTGTGCTAGCGAGTTCGATCCAGGGACTAGCACGGTAAGCACAGAGACTCAAATCCTTCGAGGTTTGGTCGTTACAGTTGCCCCATAGCTGTAACGTGGATACGCCACTGGTCTAGGACACGGACAGCCGACTGAAACGCTAGCGGCTAGGACAAGGACGGCCGCGCGCGCAAGCGGCGCGCGGCGGGTAGGACGCAGGCGGCCGGCAAGAACGTGGCTAGGACGTGGCGGTCAGTTTTGATCGACAACGAGATGAGAGAAAGGGGAAGGAGTGTGTGGTTGCACGTGGGATTGCATGGGGTGCCTGTGCAGCCTCAAATTGCTCCCGGATTTGGGACGGGTTTGAGATACGCCGGTCAGTACGGACGTTTAGGAAGAAAATAAGGTGTCCGGTTGGATCAACTATTTTTGACCGGACTGAAGGGCAGGCGTTTTGGACGTCTAGGGAGAGTATAGGGGGTCCGGCTGTAGATGCTCTTATGGCAGGACTGATATGTAGGGTCCTTCACAAGCCTATGGATTTGTTTATCTGGTTTTTTACGTTAGGCCTTAGAGAATTTACAACCGTAAGTAACCAAGAGCATCTACAGCCGGACTAGGCAAATCCGGCCCCTCAAACGCTAGTAGATGCGTCCGGACGCGTCCGCAGGCAGTGATCGACCAGTCCTCAAATTTATTCATCTGCATCTGGATAGCTCATAGTAGAAATCTTAAATCCATACAAAAGCATGCAAAGGATAAAATCCACGTACTACGTAGATCAACTACCCTAGTCCTTGTTGAAGATGTCCACTCCGTGCCCGGCTTCAGGTACATGGGCGGTAGCCGCAGCTTCGGCTCTTGCGGCTCCTCTGTGTCGACCTCTGCATCCATCTCTGCTTCGACCTCATCGAAGAGCGCATTCGTCGTCGCCGTTCCTGTCAGATTATTTGTCGGTTGGCCTCCACATAGGCGTCATCTTGGATGGACTTCATGATGGCCTGCTGCTCTGCCATCTCAGTCGCTTGGGCGACGGCGAACTCCGCCTCCATGTCCTCCATGTTGAAGCCCGGAGCCTGTGCCAGCTCCTGCTCCGGCTGCTCCGCCTCATCCTCCTCTAAATTCGCCACCTTCATCGAAGCCGGCTGCTGTTCCTCTCCCTCCTCCTCGTCCACCTGCTCCTCCTCCTCCTCCGGCTCCGGAGGCAGCTTGGCAGTGATACTGGCGGCACGCGCAGCGCGCCTCACCCGGATCTCCTGCTCGATCTAGTACTGGCGCTCCGGCGTGAGCATAGCGTACGTGGTTATCTTCTGCCGGACCATGGCGAAGCCGGAGAGCGTGGGAAGAGCGGCTGAGCGGGAAAGAGGAGATGGATGGGCTCGGACTAGCGGCGCAGAGAGGAAGGAGGTGGATGGGCTAGGATTGGGGGACGCCGTCCAGTTTAATTAGTCGGATTTGGCCTCGGGCGGCAAACCAAAGCGGGGCCACGTGGTGTTCACACCCGTCACCAGAGATGACATCTGTCGGACCACCGGGTTTCCGGGCGATTCCGCGTGGGACCTCATCATCACTCCAACGTGGTAGACCGAGCGCGCTCAGGCACACCCATATCCTCCCCATATTTGGGCTGGATACGAGGGGTTCCGGTCAGCCCGGGCGTTTGAGGCAGCCTGTCTAGGTCGAATTTTCGTGACCGGGCCATCCGCCCGGGCGTTTGTGGCCGGTTCGGGGTGCCCTGTTATAGATGCTCTAATCTGAACTCCTATAGGTCCTCGGATGGCACCCCATTTGGCCCTCTCGGCATCCACACTCTCCAAATCTCAATACTCAAATCCATGCACGACGAGCAAATTCATCATACATTGAACGATACAAGGATAGTGTAGCCCGAATAAATTCAGTGCATGCCAAAAAAATTGAATAGTTCATACATATATAACTGATACATGAATGAATCAACGAGTTTAGTCATCGCGATCATTCATCCTCTCCTTCATGCGGAGCAACCACTTATTCCCTTCCTCATCCAAGAGGTTGGTGTCCTGCAACATGATCCTAGACTCCTTCGTCTCTCTTGCAAGCCGCAACCTCTCTTTCTCGAGTTCAAGGCCACACATTGTCACCATTTGCTCAAGCTCCTACTTGGCAACCTTGTCTTGCCTCTCTAATTCCACTTTATTCTTCTCCATGATCAAGCTCTCCCGGTTGAACTCCATCTTCTCCCTTTGCACATCAATGAACATCTTATGCCTCTCCTCTTTCTTCACCTCCTTAGCATAAAAAATGCATGTCCAAGTCGCGGACATTTTTCATGTGCACCTTCATGCGCCACCCTCTCCTTCTCCCACTAGTCCCCATCACTTGCCGTTTTTTGGCATGGTTGGTTGTAAGTCTGTCGCACCATTTTCTTCTTCTCCTTGCTCATCCAGCCCAATTGATTAAGCCGAGCTCTACCCATCGTTCTCTCTATCTTCTTCTTGTTGTTTTCAATTTCCTCGAGGACGGTCCGCCACTTGGGTTTCCCATTAAATTTCAACCAACAATGTGAAAAGTGAATTGTTTCTTCTTCACTTGATGGTACAAAGCCACCGTCAAAGTTACATGGGTTTGAACTCCGATGTTGCTTTGGTTCCGAGCTATAACTTGTTTAAGATAACCAATAAATTGGCTAACGGCCTCTTGGATGGACGACCATCTATGTTGAAGAGAGCACGAGACACAGTTGGTGCACATTGGGTGTGGTTTAACATAGTCTTTTGCTCATGGTAAAGTTTCCAAAAAAATCCCAATATTTCTCGCCTTTTTTCTTGGTTCCACAAATCGGATCCATGCTTGTGTTGCACCAATTTCACATGACAAAACATCCTCAAATTGTGTGAATGCTGGACCTCTAGGCTTCACAACTTGTGATGTTTGCCCAACTGATACGTCTCCGTCGTATCTATAATTTTTGATTGTTTCATTCCAATATTATACAACTTTTATACACTTTTGGCAACATTTTATATGATTTATTTGGACTAACATATTGATCCAGTGCCCAGTGCCAGTTCCTGTTTGTTGCATGTTATTTGTTTCGCAGAAAATCCATATCAAACAAAGTCCAAACACGATAAAAATTTACGGAGAATTATTTTGGAATATATGTGATTTTTGGGACTTGGAGTCAACGTAAACGGGGGCCCACAATGACCACAACCCACTAGTGCGCACTGGGCACCCCCTGGCGCGCCCAGGTGTCTTATGCCCTCCTCGTAAGTCGGTTGGGGCCCTTCTTCGGGCGCAAGAAAGATAATTTATGGAAAAAATCGTGTAAAAATTTCAACGCAATCGGAGTTACGGATATCCGGGAATTTAAGAAATGGTGAAGGGCCAGAAAATAGGAACACAAAACAGAAGAGATCAGAGGGATAGATCCAATCTTGGAAGGGCTCCCGCCCCTCCGCCGCCATGGAGGCCATGGACCAGAGAGGGAACTCTCCTCCCATCTTGGGGGAGGCCAAGGAAGAAGAAGAAGGAGGGGGGCTCTCTCCCCCTCTCTCCCGGTGGCGCCGGAACACCGTCGGGGCAAGGATCGTGACAGCGATCTACATCAACAATCGCTACCGTCAACACCAACTTTCTCCCCCTCTATGCAGCGGTATAACACCTCATCTCCCCATTGTAACCTCTACATAAATATGGTGCTCAACTCCATATATTATTTAACAATGATCTATGGTTATCCTATGATGTTTGAGTAGATCCGTTTTGTCCTCTGGTTTAATAGTGATCTTGGTTGGTAAGATTGTATATTTTATTTATGGTGCTGTCCTACGGTGCCCTCCGTCTCGCGCAAACGGAGGGCTACCCACTATAGGGTGTTGCAATATGTTCATGATTCGCTTATGGTGGGTGGCGTGAGTGACAGAAGCACATACCCGAGTAATTGGGTTATGGCATATGGGAGTAAAGAGGACTTGATACTTAATGCTATGGTTGGGTTTCACGAACTTAATGATCTTTAGTAGTTGCGGATGCTTGCTAGAGTTCCAATCATAAGTGCATATGATCCAAGTAGAGAAAGTATGTAAGCTCATGCCTCTCCCTCATATAGAATTGCAAGAATGATTACCGGTCTAGTTATCGATTGCCTAGGGACAAATTGCTTTCTTGTTGACAAAATCTATCCACTTTTATTACCTTGCAATTTATTCGCATTTTTATTATCGCAAAGTACTCGTAGTTTTATTCTTGCAAAATAGGTTCATACTTGTTTAGGTAAAGCAAACATCAAGTGTGCGTAGAGTTGTATCGGTGGTCGAGAGAACTTGAGGGAATATTTGTTCTACCTTTAGCTCCTCATTGGGTTCGACACTCTTATTTATCGAAGAAGGCTACAAACGACCCCCTACACTTGTGGGTTATCAAGACCTTTTTCTGGCACCGTTGTCGGGGAGCAATAGCGTGGGGTGAATATTCTCATGTGTGCTTGTTTGCTTTATCACTAAGTAGATTTTATTTTATGTTCTAAGTTGTTCTCTATCTTTAGTTATGGATATGGAACACAAAACACCAAAACAAATTAGTGGTACTTGCTACTCATGCAGATGGGGGGGCCTCCTAAAACCCTCGATGCTCGTTATGTGAAAAATATTAAGCACTACTTTAATAATCCTGAGAAAACCCCATCCAACATGATAATGGGAGACACATTGGATCAACGTGAATACTTTAGGGATTATCGCTTGACACAAAAAGAGAAATTATTATGGGATCAAATTGATATGTTGCATTGGTATGCTTAGAATTTATGCTTGAGATATGATTATACTTGTTTCTCTAGGACGAACGCTCCACACCTTCCCTTTTCATGCAAATTTAATGATTATGAAACCTTGGCTTATTATGCTAATGGTAGATATGATTACTATGATGTGGAACGAATATAAGAATTTGTTGCTTTTAAGGGTGCTTATGAAATTGAATCTTTGTTTGAAAAGTTTGAAGATTTTGATGATTCAGTTTATAGACCTGAAAATTTTGCTATCCTTAAATATTTCTATGATAATTATAAATACATTTTTGATATTGATGTATTTCTTGAGAATGTCTCCGTTTTCCAAGAAGATACTAATATTTTGCAGGATTCTATGGAAGAAGAAAATGATGAAACTGTGGGCTTATTGGATGAAAAAGATGAGGAGGAGAGCGAAGAACAAAATGAGGAAGAGCGGATTGATCACCCAGGCCCACCTTCTAATGAGAGTAACTCTTCAACTCATACATTGTTTAATTTTCCTTCGTTCTTACCGAAGGATGATTGTTATGATGATTGCTATGATCCCGTTGATTCATTTGAAATATCCCTTTTTCATGAACTTGATGCTTGCTATGCTTGTGGCCTTGATGCCAATATGAATTATGCTTATAGAGATGAACTTGCTATAGTTCCTTATGTTAAGCATGAAATTGTTGCTATTGCACCCACACATGATAATCCTATTATCCTTTTGAATTCTTCAAACTACACTATATTGGAGAAGTTTGCACTTACCGAGGATTACATTGATGGGTTGTGTTCTACCACTACACATGATGATTTTGATGAATATAATATGCATGTGCTTGCTGCTCCTACTTGCAATTATATGAGAGAGGAACTACATCTCCGCCTCTCTATGTTTCCAACACGAAAAAATTACAAGAAACTGCTGATGCTATGTATTGACCTTTACTTGATGTGCATGAATTGTTCTTGTATGACATGCCGATGCATAGGAAGAGAGTTAGACTTCGTCATTGCATGATATATGTTGCTTTGTGCTCACTACGAAATTATAAATCATTGTTAATTAAAATTGGCTTTGATATACCTTGGGATCCGGGTGGATCCATTACTTGAGCACTTTATGCCTAGATTAATGGCTTCAAAGAAAGTGCTGCCAGGGAGACAACCCGGAAGTTTTAGAGACATTTATTTCTATTGAGTGTTTTTATAAAGTTTAACAACAACAAAAATATAGAGGGGAACCTTAAAACTTTTTTCAAAAAGAAAAGCGATTCAAAGGTGATGCATTGGAGAAGTGAGGGTCGACCTTGAACACTTGTGTTCATGCTCATGGAAACAATGTAGAATTTTTCTTGAATATTCTCACAAAACTAACTATCCCATTGTACAAATCCATTGTATTATAAAAACAATGTGCCAAGATTTGCATTTAGGATGATTAGATTGCTTGTTGGTATGTGTGGTGTAAAAAAAGAAACTTTGGTTGTAGTGTGTGAATTTACCTTTTGTACCGGAATGTCAAAAGGTTCTGAAACGTTTTGCACAGTATTGATATACAAATTTTTTATTTTTTCCTAATTTTCAGAATTTTTAGAGTTACATAGGTATGGTGAATGTTCATATCTTTACAGACTATCCTATTTTCACAAATTGTTGTTATAACTTCATTATTTGCGTATGTTTGAAATCTTGTTGAGCCCCCTTTGACTTGGGTCCATAGAATTGTGATAGGATATAGCACTACAGGAATCAGGCACTTTGCCGTCCGCGCTGGCTGACGGCAAAGGCATACCTGGCGGACGACAAAGGCCTTTGTCGTCAGCCAACACACGACAACAGGTCCGGCTGAATAAGCTACGACAAAGGCCTCTTTGTCGTCTGCTGGCAGACGGCAAAGATGCAAATGCCTTCGCTGTCTGCTGGTAGACAGCAAAGAGCCTAGATGGCACACGTGGCAGCTTAGGTCCGTTAAGGGGTTAACGGCGTGCTTTGCCGTCTGCTGGCAGACGGCAAACATCTTTGCATCTTTGCCGTCTGCCAGCAGAAGGCAAAGTGCCCATATAAGCCAGCCCAGGTAGCTGCCACGTGGCATGCTATGCCGTCTGCTGGCAGACGACAAAGATACAAAGGTCTTTGCCGTTTGCCAGTTGACGACAAAGCTGCCAAATAGGCCAGCCCACTGCACCCCAGGTTGCACAGGTAGCTGCAACGTGGTAGCTTTGTCGTCTGCTGGCTGACGGCAAAGCACTTTGCCGTCTGCCAGCAGATGGCAAAGTGCCTGTATAGCCCCTATTTTTTTTTTCTGTTTTTTCTTAAATTCATTCAATTTGAAAGAATTACACAGATATATATATATACACACACACATTTGAAAATAATTTCAACAAGCATACCAACAATAAGTTTCCACTCAACATATCCAACATACAAGTTGTGATGCCCGGATAATTAAGCTACAGTGATCCCCCGCTAATGATGCCATGTCACCACGGTTACTGTTGATAAACTCTCGATAGTTCAGAACTGAAACAAATTCAAAATTTAAATAAAAGCAAACAATAAAAGTTTTCAAATATTAAAACTAAAATTTTCGGAGTGAACCAAATATTGCATAGGTAATTATGGTGGAGAAACCACACCTTTATAAAATTCTTAAATACTATAAGATGAATAAAACAGCAGTAAAAACAATTAATTAAATACCTTTTGTAATTAATAAAATGTCAAACTAAATTATTTGAGGACTAGACAATTTGTGGCTATGGACTAAGTTGAAATACTAATTTAGATGCTACGAGTATATTTTACTAAAACTAAAATTAGTAGGAAACAAAACTAAAACAGAAAAGTTAATATAAATAAAAGGATAAAGGCAAAACAGAAAATAAAACAAAATTAAAAGAAAGAAGAAAAGACCCCCCCTCTCCCTGGGCCGAATGGCCCAACTGGCCATCCAGGCCACTAGGCCGGCCCCCACTCCCCATAACCCCTGGGCGACCGAAACCCTAACCCCCCCACTCCCCACGTCTCTCTCTCGCCCCTCCTCTTCCCCCGACCCCTTCTGGATCGGGGCAGCAAATCCCGCCGCCCCGATGCTCGCCGACGACCGACGACCCCCCGACACCGAACCGGCGCCCCGCCACCTCGACGTCGTCATCCTGGGCCTCGGCGCCCCGTCCGTGCCCCGCGCCGCTGCCTCCAATGGCCTCTTGCTGGCAACAGCTTCGCCACCGACCGCGCCCTCACCGCCCGGAACGTCGCCTCGCCGGAGTTCCTCCCCAACGTCGCCGTCGTCCCCGACCTCCGTCAAGCCCATTGCCCCGACCTCTGCTCCGCACAGTGAGGCCACGGCCTCCCTCTCCTCCTCCCCCCCGCTCGCGCACACGGCCGCGGCCTCCTCCCCGCGAGGCCGCGCTCGCCCACGCCCGCCGTCGCGCCCCGGCGCCCCTGATGCTGCTCCTCTGCCGCCCGCTCGTCCCGCGCGTGTGCTCCACCGCGCTACCCCGCCTAGCCCTGCTGCGTCGCACCCCCCGCCCTCGCTCCGCCCGCGCCCCGCTGGCTCCTCGAGCTGAGGCCGTGCCGCTCGCCATTTGCCGGCGCCGCAGCGCGCCTCGCGCCGCCGACCCGCCGTTGCCTCGCCTCCCCCGCACTGGCCTCCCCCTGCCTCCTGCCACTGACCACGGCTCGGCCGCGCCCGCGCCGGCCAGCCCCGAGCAGGCCCCGCTCCGGCCTTGCCTTGCTACCAGGTGGGCTGCGGCTTCGCCCGCACTCGCATGCCCGCTATGGCGCCAATGACTAGGGGGCCCCACCCCCAGAACGAAAAAAAGAAAAAAATAAATAATAAAAATAAATTTAATTAATTAATTAATTAACTAAATTAATTAAGTTAATTAATCATGTTTAAATTAATCTAATTAATTAGTTAATTTAATTAAACAGTAATTAATTAGCTAAACCCTAATTAAACTAAGCAGTGTATGACATGCGGGACCCACACGTAGTTGACCCAGTCAACTGCACAGTTGACTGCTGACGTCAGCATGATGTCATGCTGACGTCATCTTTTACTATTCTGGATAATGTTGATTTAAAATGATTAAATAAATCCTAAAATGTTTAAATCTTTAGAAAATCATATAAAATAATCCGTATCTCGGATGAAAATACTTTCTACATGAAAGTTGCTCAGAACGACGAGACGAATCCGGATACGCAGCCCGTTCGTCCGCCACACATCCCTAACATATCGAACTCGCAACTTTCCCCCTCCGTTTCATCTGTCCGAAAATGCGAAACATCGGGAATACTTTCCCGGTTGTTCCCCCCCTTCGTCGGTATCACCTACTACCGCGTTAGGGCACACCTAGCACCGCGTATTGTCATGTCACGCTTTGTGTTGCTTTGATTGCTCTGTTATTTATTGTGTTCCCCCTCCGTTACTTCTTTCCGGTAGACCCCGAGACTACCGGCGACCCCCAGTTCGACTACGGAGTTGACGACCCCTCCTACTTGCCAGAGCAACCAGGCAAGCCCCCCCTTGATCACCAGATATCGCCTATTCTTCTCTCTACTGCTTGCATTAGAGTAGTGTAGCATGTTACTGCTTTCGTTAATCCTATTCTGCTGCATAGTCTGTCATTGTTGCTACAGTTGTTACCCTTACCTGCCATCCTACTGCTTAGTATAGGATGCTAGTGTTCCATCAGTGGCCCTACACTCTTGTCCGTCTGCCATGCTATACTACTGGGCCGTGATCACTTCGGGAGGTGATCACGGGTATATACTATATACTTTATATACATGACACATGTGGTGACTAAAGTCGGGTCGGCTCGTTGAGTACCCGCAAGTGATTCTGATGAGGGGGCTGAAAGGACAGGTGGCTCCATCCCGGTAGAGGTGGGCCTGGGTTCCTGACGGCCCCCGACTGTTACTTTGTGGCGGAGCGACAGGGCAGGTTGAGACCACTTAGGAGAGAGGTGGGCCTGGCCCTGGTCGGTGTTCGCGGATACTTAACACGCTTAACGAGATCTTGGTATTTGATCTGAGTCTGGCCATTTGGTCTATACGCACTAACCAACTACGCGGGAACAGTTATGGGCACTCGACGTCATGGTATCAGCCGAAGCTCTTCTTGACGTCAGCGACTGAGTGGCGCGCGCCGCATTGGACCGTAAGCTCGCGCTTGTATTAAGGGGGCTAGGTCTGCTTTCGGCCGCGTATGCAACATGCAGGTGTGCAATGGGCGATGGGCCCAGACCCCTACGCGCACAGGGTTTAGACCGGCATGCTGACCTCTCTGTTGAGCCTAGGTGGGGCTGCGACGTGTTGATCTTCCACGGCCGGGCATGACTCAGAAAAGTTTGTCCGGCCAAATGGGATCGAGCGTGTTGGGTTATGTGGTGCACCCCTGCAGGGAAGTTTATCTATTCGAATAGCCGTGTCCCTCTGTAAAAGGACGACCCGGAGTTGTACCTTGACCTTATGACAACTAGAACTGGATACTTAATAAAACACACCCTTCCAAGTGCCAGATACAACCCGGTGATCGCTCTCTAACAGGGCGACGAGGAGGGGATTGCCGGATAGGATTATGCTATGCGATGCTACTTGGTGAACTTACCATTTACTCTCTTCTACATGCTGCAAGATGGAGGTGGCCAGAAGCGTAGTCTTCGACAGGACTAGCTATCCCCCCTTATTCTGGCATTCTGCAGTTCAGTCCACCGATATGGTCCTTTACACATATACCCATGCATATGTAGTGTAGCTCCTTGCTTGCGAGTACTTTGGATGAGTACTCACGGTTGCTTTTCTCCCTCTTTTCCCCTTTCTATACCTGGTTGTCGCAACCAGATGCTGGAGTCCAGGAGCTAGAGATCCCGAGGATGATTCTACATGGAGTTCGGCTTCGAGGAGTAGTTAGGAGGTCCCAGGCAGGAGGCCTGGCCTCTTCGATCGTTGCTACTTTTGTGCTAGCCTTCTTAAGGCAAACTTGTTTAACTTATGTCTGTACTCAGATATTGTTGCTTCCGCTGACTCGTCTATGATCGAGCACTTGTATTCGAGCCCTCGAGGCCCCTGGCTTGTATTATGATGCTTGTATGACTTATTTATGTTTTAGAGTTGTGTTGTGATATCTTCCCGTGAGTCCCTGATCTTGATCGTACACATTTGCGTGCATGATTAGTGTACGGTCAAATCGGGGGCGTCACAAGTTGGTATCAGAGCCGACTGCCTGTAGGAATCCCCCTTTCCAACTCCTTGGCCGAAGTCGAGTCTAGACATTGCAAAAACTTTTACTAACATGGTTGTGTGTCTTACGGGCCCACGTCGCCATTGGGTGGTATTAGGATCTTTTACTCCTTGTCTATACTCTGGGACTCTGATCTCTCTTCTATTCGGGTTAAGTGAATTTTGCTAAATCTAACATTAGGATCTCGTTATCACTTTCACCCGGAGAGCCCCTTATTACTGATGATCGTCTGCTGCACGTGAAGACCCTGAAGATACTCTCCGCTGATAACCCGAGAACTTGTGTTCATCGCTTTTGCAATTCCCTTTCATCGATAAACTCCTATGGATAACCGCGTATACTCGCCATTCATACAATGTTTCCCAGTTGATCTTGTTATTACAAGATACCCCGAAATTATCTCTGTTGTTCCGAGAATCCTTGAGCTTACTGCCTTGCTGTTCTTTGTCACCTGAATACCCCTACGGATAATTCTCGCACTTACCGAGTATCCGCTCATCCCCAGTTGATTCAAGTATTTCACAAAAGTGTTCAAAATACCATTCGATCTTCCGAAAATCCTCAGGAGCCTTTTTGCTCTTGAAATTCTTGCTTACTTGCATTATGATTAATCTTAAGTCTCGTAATCTTATTGGCATCTCTTGTCATTATCATTTTGAGTCCGTAGATTCAATTTGTTGCGAATGCTCGCAATCCTCAATCAGATCCTAGAATTCATCCTTCCGGCTTAGACGTCATTTGAAACGTGAGCTGGTTCTCGCCAATCAAATTGTCGTCGATTGTGCCCCTATGTCTATTGAACTTATCCATCCTTGATCAGAGTGTCTGTTTCTGATCCTTCGCTTTGTAAATCATAATTCCTTTGCAATTGAGCTCTAAGTTACTTAGTTGTTTCTATAATCCAAGGTCTTTGCATTGATTCTTCCTCGGGTTGTGTGCCGATACTCACCTCAGATCCTTTATGGACCATCAGAACCTTGTTGGATTTTATCCGACAACGTCCTTCATATTCAATCACTTTGGAAGTTCTTTCCCTGATACATAATGCCTTTGGTAAATCCTATTCCTTGATTTGGCCAACCATGCTCTGCTTTCGAGCTGGTGATATTTACTATTGAAGCTTGTGGTATATGTTTCCACGATGCCCCGATGGGTTGAACCTATGCCTTCCATAATATGTGTGAACTCGAAAGATTTCATGAGTCATACTCTTCTGGTATTTTGCCAGATAAAATTTTCAACACTGCAACTTCATCAAACGCGAGAAGTGAATGAAAGGTTATGCATTGAAGAGGTGGGAGTCGACCTTGAACTTTGCGTTCATGCCCATGGACACGATGTAGCTCTTATCATTAAAGCTTCTCTTAAATTAATTATTCCCTTGGTATAAGTTCATCTTATATCTGGGATCTGGCCTTTTGCAATCGTGGTTCCGACCATGTTCTCCTTTAAATACCATTTCTCGTACAAGTTAAGCACTTGTCTTCTGCAGAGCAATACCCCAGTCCAACCTCTACTTTGGTTTGTCGTCGAGTATTACCCCCCTGGTATCTCGAGATTATCACGGAACTGCATAACTTATTATGAGTTCTCCATCAAGTGCTACATTCTCATTGATTCCAATTTTTCACGGGCTTCGAGTTTTTAAACACTCAAAACCACCGATAACTGAATCGAGTCCGCACTGCGATTAAACAACTCTTAGTAATCTTCTTTACTTATGAGTTTGTACCCGATCACGTCATTCCTAGCCTGATTGGCTACATCATTATCGTGCTGAATTTTAACTGTGCTACCTGGACCTTCCCAGCGCACAAATTTCGACAGTGAGCTAATCTTGCGTCAATCTTCCTCGTCATATCACTTCTCCTTGAACAGCAAACTTGATTTCGAGTTTGTGTCCTAACCGTGGTTCCAATAACCTTTCGCTTTCATCATTCCTTTGACTTGATGTCATCGTCGATCAATTACATCTTCTTGAAAACCTCTCGACAAATTTGTCGTGATCATTGTCAACAATTTGACTTCTTCCAAGTTGTGTGTTGAAATTCAGGATGAGAAATACCATCCTTGCCCCTCGATGAATTGTGTTATCATCGACAACATTCTTGCCTCCCCCCAACACAAACTTGTTCATATTTTGTGTTGTATCTTGATTTCCCTGCTATCCAACTTATGTTATGTTCTACCGTGGAGTATTACCATCTTTGATGTCAAGAATGTCGTGAGCATTACTCCACCTCTTAAGAATTCTTGGTACAGTGATACTTCTCGCCATCACCATTCTTTCTTGGTCCCCGTGTTGTTTCTAAACGAAATACCGACAAATGGTCTGTGATGTGTAAATTCTAAACTTCTAGCAACCCTATTGCTTTGAAGTTATTGGTCTATAGTTTCATTCTACGTCTATGGCTTAATGAATCATCATTCGAACATTGATCGTGCTACCTAGCCCATATTTCGGGTGCACATTTCAACCAATGTTTAACTGTGTATGTTTTCCTCGAGCATACATCATTAAGTCATTCGATCTAGTTAGTGTTATCTCCTTGTTCACATAGTTGTGGAAATCCATCTTTTGGAAATCTCAATGGATTGTCGCTGAGTCAATCAGTCACCTCCTCACCTCTCCTTGATTTAATGATGAACCCTTGTTCGGAACTCGCTTCCATAGTTCATCTCCCGAGAATCTTCGATGTCGTTCCGACAATTTGTGTTGCACCTTTCTTCTCAGGCATCCTGAGTCTGAGTTATCCTGACACCAATCAGATCTGAATCTCGGTCAGATATGATGGTTGGAACATATTTCCAAGAGTTATAACATTGGTCTATTTATGACCCGGTAAGGTGATGTCATGCCTAGCACACCTGGCCGGAGGACCTATTATTATAGTTTCCTCTTTAGCAAGGTTAACCATTCTTCCATGAGGAAATTGTAAGACTTATTCTATAAGTTGTTCCTAATAAGTCCTTTGTGTATCTAGAGTCTGACCTTTGCCTGAAGATCATGTCAATGCTATCTCGAAGCATGTATGTGGTACTCCGATTTTCAATAAGAACATCTGAAGCACCATGCTGAATTTTCTTTATCAAATTATCCAAACACCGTTGTATGGGTAATGTCATGAAATTTCTTCCCCTTTCCTAAATGGTTTTCCACATTATATCATGTCGTGGATATCATGCTCTGTTTGTCCTTGGGAAGGATATACCCCTGAATAATGTGTTTAAACGCATTTTCCTTTCCATTGTTCTATTTAATCTGATGACCACCTTTTCCTTTGCATTGTTTTGTTTAACCTTTCTGGTGATTTATATGATCTAAGTAGTAATAAGTCACTGCTTTTGTAAGCACCTTGGTGTGCAACTGTGTCAGCAAGACTGTGTTACTATTGTTGATGACATTTCGGTAACCACTGATGGACGAGAACTTTGCCTATTGGTCCGCCTCGTTTCAACGAGCAGGAAAATGGTTCTCTTCGTCCCTCGCCCTTGGTACCAACGATGCTGCCAACATAACTGACCGGTTATTCTCTGACATGCCTTGCTTACATGATCATGCAAGACGTCACCCCTCTTCCTACTTTTAACCCACATGGTGGGTCCATAACCCACAGTTCCACAGGATCGAAAACCTGACTCTCCTGTACACCTATGTGGCCAAAGTTATTCCTCACGCGTGGCTTCGTAAGTACTTCACGAGCCACCTTTCGAAAGATCATAAATTCTGGTATCAGACACAATACTTATTCCCATTGCTCTGAACCCCTTTCACACTATGTTACAGGCAACGAACGATTGCCTATCCACTTGAAACTTCTTATGGCACCTTCTTACTTTGCTCTCGATGAATTTCTTGAATTTCAACTCGAGAGATACCTTGAGTTTCATTCCCTGAGGTAATTACCGATTGTCAGTCCTCACTGACATATGTCCTTATCATTTCCCCCTTTCTACCCTATTCGTAAGTACCATGAAAACTCCGAAGAAAGGATGACGGCTTCATCATGATGCCCTAAAGCAGAGAAATGAAGACATCAACGAGAGGGATCAACTTGTTCGAGAAGGGCAACCAAGATCGGGAAGACTCGATGGAACTTCGTAACCAAGTCTTTTCCCCCTCACCATACCTCTTAAATCTCGGGACGAGATTTCTTGTAGTGGAGGAGAATTGTGACGCCCGGATAATTAAGCTACAGTGATCCCCCGCTAATGATGCCATGTCACCACGGTTACTGTTGATAAACTCTCGATAGTTCAGAACTGAAACAAATTCAAAATTTAAATAAAAGCAAACAATAAAAGTTTTCAAATATTAAAACTAAAATGTTCGGAGTGAACCAAATATTGCATAGGTAACTATGGTGGAGAAACCACACCTTTATAAAATTCTTAAATATTATAAGATGAATAAAACAGCAGTAAAAACAATTAATTAAATACCTTTTGTAATTAATAAAATGTCAAACTAAATTATTTGAGGACTAGACTATTT
This sequence comes from Triticum aestivum, assembly GCF_018294505.1. NCBI lineage: Eukaryota > Viridiplantae > Streptophyta > Magnoliopsida > Poales > Poaceae > Triticum > Triticum aestivum. Next base: position 401,012,200 of record NC_057814.1, on the reverse strand, counting down.
GTGGCTATGGACTAAGTTGAAATACTAATTTAGATGCTACGAGTATATTTTACTAAAACTAAAATTAGTAGGAAACAAAACTAAAACAGAAAAGGTAATATAAATAAAAAGATAAAAGCAAAACAGAAAATAAAACAAAATTAAAATAAAGAAAAGACCCCCCTCTCCCTGGGACGAATGGCCCAACTGGCCATCCAGGCCACTAGGCCGGCCCCCCACTCCCCATAACCCCTGGGCGACCGAAACCCTAACCCCCCACGACCGCACACTCCCCCCACTCCCCACGTCTCTCTCTCGCCCCTCCTCTTCCCCCGATCCCCTTCTGGATCGGGGCAGCAAATCCCGCCGCCGCCCCGACGCTCGCCGACGACCGACGCCCCCCCCGACACCGAACCGGCGCCCCGCCACCTCGACGTCGTCATCCTGGGCCTCGGCGCCCCGTCCGTGCCCCGCGCCGCTGCCTCCAATGGCCTCGTGCTGGCCACAGCTTCGCCACCGACCACGCCCTCACCGCCCGGAACGCCGCCTCGCCGGAGTTCCTCCCCAACGTCGCCGTCGTCCCCGACCTCCGTCAAGCCCATTGCCCCGACCCCTGCTCCGCACGGTGAGGCCACGGCCTCCCTCTCCTCCTCCCCCCCGCTCGCGCACACGGCCGCGGCCTCCTCCCCGCGAGGCCGCGCTCGCCCGCGCCCGCCGTCGCGCCCCGGCCCCCCTGATGCTGCTCCTCTGCCGCCCGCTCGTCCCGCGCGTGTGCTCCACCGCGCTGCCCCGCCTAGCCCTGCCGCGTCGCACCCCCGCCCTCGCTCCGCCCGCGCCCCGCTGGCTCCTCGAGCTGCGGCCGTGCCGCTCGCCGTTTGCCGGCGCCGCAGCGCGCCTCGCTGCCGCCGACCCGCCGTTGCCTCGCCCCCCCGCACTGGCCTCCCCTGCCTCCTGCCACTGACCACGGCTCGGCCGCGCCCGCGCCGGCGGCGCCGAGCAGGCCCCGCTCCGGCCTCGCCTTGCTACCAGGCGGGCTGCGGCTTCGCCCGCACCCGCATGCCCGCTATGGCGCCAATGACTAGGGGGCCCCACCCCAGAACGAAAAAAAGAAAATAATAAAAATAAAAATAAATTTAATTAATTAATTAACTAAATTAATTAAGTTAATTAATCCTGTTTAAATTAATCTAATTAATTAGTTAATTTAATTAAACAGTAATTAATTAGCTAAACCCTAATTAAACTAAGCAGTGTATGACATGCGGGACCCACACGTAGTTGACCCAGTCAACTGCACAGTTGACTGCTGACGTCAGCATGATGTCATGCTGACGTCATCTTTTACTATTCTGGATAATGTTGATTTAAAATGATTAAATAAATCCTAAAATGTTTAAATCTTTAGAAAATCATATAAAATAATCCGTATCTCGGATGAAAATACTTTCTACATGAAAGTTGCTCAGAACGACGAGACGAATCCGGATACGCAGCCCGTTCGTCCGCCACACATCCCTAACATATCGAACTCGCAACTTTCCCCCTCCGTTTCATCTGTCCGAAAATGCGAAACATCGGGAATACTTTCCCGGTTGTTCCCCCCTTCGTCGGTATCACCTACTACCGCGTTAGGGCACACCTAGCACCGCGTATTGTCATGTCATGCTTTGTGTTGCTTTGATTGCTCTGTTATTTATTGTGTTCCCCCTCCGTTACTTCTTTCCGGTAGACCCCGAGACTACCGGCGACCCCCAGTTCGACTACGGAGTTGACGACCCCTCCTACTTGCCAGAGCAACCAGGCAAGCCCCCCCTTGATCACCAGATATCGCCTATTCTTCTCTCTACTGCTTGCATTAGAGTAGTGTAGCATGTTACTGCTTTCGTTAATCCTATTCTGCTGCATAGTCTGTCATTGTTGCTACAGTTGTTACCCTTACCTGCCATCCTACTGCTTAGTATAGGATGCTAGTGTTCCATCAGTGGCCCTACACTCTTGTCCGTCTGCCATGCTATACTACTGGGCCGTGATCACTTCGGGAGGTGATCACGGGTATATACTATATACTTTATATACATGACACATGTGGTGACTAAAGTCGGGTCGGCTCGTTGAGTACCCGCAAGTGATTCTGATGAGGGGGCTGAAAGGACAGGTGGCTCCATCCCGGTAGAGGTGGGCCTGGGTTCCTGACGGCCCCCGACTGTTACTTTGTGGCGGAGCGACAGGGCAGGTTGAGACCACCTAGGAGAGAGGTGGGCCTGGCCCTGGTCGGCGTTCGCGGATACTTAACACGCTTAACGAGATCTTGGTATTTGATCTGAGTCTGGCCATTTGGTCTATACGCACTAACCAACTACGCGGGAACAGTTATGGGCACTCGACGTCGTGGTATCAGCCGAAGCTCTTCTTGACGTCAGCGACTGAGTGGCGCGCGCCGCATTGGACCGTAAGCTCGCGCTTGTATTAAGGGGGCTAGGTCTGCTTTCGGCCGCGTACGCAACGTGCAGGTGTGCAATGGGCGATGGGCCCAGACCCCTGCGCGCATAGGGTTTAGACCGGCGTGCTGACCTCTCTGTTGAGCCTAGGTGGGGCTGCGACGTGTTGATCTTCCGCGGCCGGGCATGACTCAGAAAAGTGTGTCCGGCCAAATGGGATCGAGCGTGTTGGGTTATGTGGTGCACCCCTGCAGGGAAGTTTATCTATTCGAATAGCCGTGTCCCTCGGTAAAAGGACGACCCGGAGTTGTACCTTGACCTTATGACAACTAGAACTGGATACTTAATAAAACACACCCTTCCAAGTGCCAGATACAACCCGGTGATCGCTCTCTAGCAGGGCGACGAGGAGGGGATCGCCGGGTAGGATTATGCTATGCGATGCTACTTGGTGAACTTACCATTTACTCTCTTCTACATGCTGCAAGATGGAGGTGGCCAGAAGTATAGTCTTCGACAGGACTAGCTATCCCCCCCTTATTCTGGCATTCTGCAGTTCAGTCCACTGATATGGTCCTTTACACATATACCCATGCATATGTAGTGTAGCTCCTTGCTTGCGAGTACTTTGGATGAGTACTCACGGTTTCTTTTCTCCCCCTTTTCCCCTTTCTATACCTGGTTGTCGCAACCAGATGCTGGAGTCCAGGAGCTAGAGATCCCGAGGATGATTCTACATGGAGTTCGGCTTCGAGGAGTAGTTAGGAGGTCCCAGGGAGGAGGCCTGGCCTCTTCGATCGTTGCTGCTTTTGTGCTAGCCTTCTTAAGGCAAACTTGTTTAACTTATGTCTGTACTCAGATATTGTTGCTTCCGCTGACTCGTCTATGATCGAGCACTTGTATTCGAGCCCTCGAGGCCCCTGGCTTGTATTATGATGCTTGTATGACTTATTTATGTTTTAGAGTTGTGTTGTGATATCTTCCCGTGAGTCCCTGATCTTGATCGTACACATTTGCGTGCATGATTAGTGTATGGTCAAATCGGGGGCGTCACACAAGTTTCCAACAACATATCCAACATATACAATGGTTTCCAACAACATTTCCATACATACATATCCAAAACAAGTTTCCAACAACATATCCAACATATCAACATATCCAAAAGGAAGCACAAGGAGAAGAGTACACTCCATCAATGCAAGCTTCCTCATCTAAAGCAAATTAGGAAAGATGAAAGTTAGAGGAAGAAGAAGAAGACTACCTAGAAGAAAAAGAAGAAAAAGAAGAAGAAGAATTTATCTTCTCTTTCTTTTTCTCCTCTCCTCTTCTTTATCTTCTTTTTCTTCTAACTAAGGTAGGTAAAAATGCCATTTTTTAGCTAAGCTAGGTAAAAATGCTAAGTGTGTAGGCCATTTTAGAGCTAAGCTAGGTAAATAGGTCATTTTGGAGCTAACCTAGGTAGTTATGCCATTTTTGAGCTAACTAAGCATATTTATTCATTTTGGAGGATAAAATGATAAGTGTAGGTCATTTTAGAGCTATCCTAGTTAAAATCGGTCATTTTGGAGCTAGGTAAGGTTATTTTGTCATTTTGGAGGAAAATAAACTAATTATATGATAGTTTGGAGCTAAACCAAGTTTATTATGCCATTTTTACCTAAGTAAGCTAATTATGTCATAAATGAACTAGCTAAGCTAATTATAGATCATTATTGAGCTATCCTAGGTAGTTATGCCATTTTTTACCTAGGTGAGCTAATTATGTCATAAATGAACTAGCTAAGCTAATTATAGATCATTATTGGGCTATCCTAGGTAGTTATGCCATTTTCTAGCTAACTAAGCATATCAAGTCATTTTGGAGGAAAAAATGATAAGTATAGGTCATTTTATAGCTATCCTAGGTAAAATATGTCATTTTGGAGCTAAGTAAGGTTATTATGTCATTTTCGAGGAAAATAAGCTAAGTATAGGTCATTTTGGAGCTAAGTAGGTCATTTCTTAAGCTAAGTATGCATTTGTTAAGAAAAACACTTGGGAAAACTTACCATCATCACGGAGGTGACGGACCGGTCGGGTTTGCGCCAGTGCCAGATGGAGAAGGACCGGTCGGGTCGGGGTTGTGCCAGTGCGAGACGGAGAAGGATCGGTCGATGCTTGTCAGGAGGCATGATGCACCAAAGATCATTTGCAATTCTCGTTAGCACGATGCAACTAAAATGTGTATACTAGTAACTAATGACCATTCAAATGAAACTCACCGTATCCGCTATACCAATCTAGGGCATCGGCGGAGGGGTCTGACCGTTTTTCTCGCAGACGGACTGCACATTTTGTTTTCACGAGCCAGTCATATTAGTTAGTAATGAAACGAACATTATGTGGATGATTTGGCTAATATGCAGGAGAAATTTACCACGAGGAGCTCGTATACGGCCCGGTGAGACACGTCGTTCCGGTTCCTCTCCGCCTCCAACAGACTAGCCGTCCTCTCCTCCAACTTCCTCTCCCTCTGCGCCGCCTGCCTGTTTGCCTCCGCCAGAAGCTCCTGGGCCCTAGCCTCGATGGTGAGCTCCATTGGCCGTGGACGAGGCCTTATCTCATGAAGAGACCTCGTCTGGCGCTTCTTGATCTCCGGGAGACTTCTAGGACAACATATCAGTCCATCCCCAATGGCTACCAAGCCATGTTTCCTCCCGTCACCAGATAGCATCACGAGCTCTGGATCAAAAGGACTCTGGCTCGGGTTGAAGTCCTCCCCTTTCGTCGCCTTCCCAAAGTCTCTGTACCTCACGAGCTTGTTGTGGGAGGAGATGTTGGTGAAGCTCTTTGGATGATCGAGGTCATCGTCAGAGAATGCCTTGGCCTTCTTGTACGGGGCACTATGGGCCATGGCATAGAGGTTGTACAACAGTGGCACGTCCTTCTTGTTGTGTCGCGCCTAAAAGAGAGGAACAAAATACTAGTTAAGGGCTCAAGCTAGCATGAAGAATGAAATTGAATGAATCGTTAAGGGATCAAACCACATACCCAGTGATCCCCGTACTCGAACAGGTTGGAGCTCCCTTGATGGTGTGGCACACCTTGCATTTGGGCATGCTTATCCCTGGCCTTGTTGTGGACCGCTAGCCATTCGGGAGAGCACCACTCATCCACCAACGCCTCCCAACAGTCCATCCTATCCGCACACCATGGGGCACCTAAGTTAGGCAAAGAGAAATTTAAGCGCTACGTCTATGAATGAAATCAAGGAAACTAAGAACAAGGCCTTAAGAATAGGTAATTACCTTCATGTACTTCTCCTTACTCAGATACTTGGCGCGGCACTTCTTCTTGGCCCTCCTAATGTTAGTCGAGGCGTAGTAGTCTCGAACAGCCTGCATCTTAGCCTTGTGCCGTAAGTTCTGAAGTAGGCGCTTGCACTCGGCTTCGAGAACCATAGCCGCGTCCGCCTCGTGTTCCTCAAGACACCTCTAGAAGGTCTGCAATCGAACAAGACAACACTGATTAGTACAATCACTAGGTAATGTTGATTTTTAATTCTGTAAAGGAGAAATAACCCAAAACCGTCGGCTCACAATGTCGGCCACCGTCTCGCACAAGACACTGTCGACCCTCTCCTCCGACGGGGCCGGGGCAGCCATGTACAGCTCCCAGCTCAGTGCTAGCTGTGGAACCTGACCCTCACCGGGCAACGTGACCCACCCCGGGAAGTGGTGCCGGCAAAGCACACCAAGGACCTAGTTGGGCCTGGGGACACAATTGCCGTATTTCCAACCCCTGCAGTATGACAAGGCCAACACATTAGATATTAATTTGAAGAAACATGAAGGAAAAAGGTTAAAAAAGAGTAAATGCACTTACTTCTCCCTGTTAGGCTCAATCAACCACCTGTGATCGCGGGTCGCCGGCATGGCCGGGAGCTTCATACCACCACGCTGGTAGACCTTGTTGCCCCCCTCAACCAGCTCGCCCTTGCTATATCTATCATCAGAAAAGGCGTCCTCGCCACCAGAGTCTGGGACCGGAGTCTCGTGGGACGAAGACGCTAGGGCCCGAGTCTGGTGGGACGAAGACTGTGGGGCCCGAGTCTCGTGGGACGAAGGCCCGGCGACCCGAGGCTCGTCGGCCCAAGGCTCGTGGACCGGAGTCCGAGATGGGTCCAAGACAGATGGGTCCACTTGAGATAGAGCACTCCGGTGGTCTGGAGAATCAGCTGGGGGTGGCGGCGAGGAAGGCGCACCAGCCTTCCTACCTCTCCCGCCGCCATGTCCACCTCTAGCAGCCCTCTTGGGCTTCTCCCGACCTCTCTCGGCCGAAGAAGAAGCGCCCGCTGGTGTCGTCATGCTGTCTACCAGCGCTCTCCAAAGGTGCTGGGGTGGAATAATAGCACCCCTCCCAGCACGTGCCGAGGAAGGAGGCTCAGAGCGCTCTCGACCAGCGCCCACCATCTGTCAATACATGCAATGACAAAGAGTAAATGAAATTAGTACAACATAAACATAATAAAATATTTAACTGTGTATCATCATCATGAACATAATAAAAAATTTAATACCTAATAACATGAACTAATTAATAATATATATATGTACATAATAATAATTGAATACCTGACCTAACTCATAATTCACAAATATATGACCCTCGAGCCCTCGGGGTGTCGTGTCGGGGTCTCGGGGTGTTGTGTCGGGGTCTCGGGGTGTCGTGTCGAGGGTTGGGGTGTCGGTGGTGTCGTGTCGGGGTGCTGTGTCGGGGTCGGGGGTGCCGTGTCGGGGTCGCGGTGTCGGGGTGTCGAGGCGGGGTCGGGGTGTCGGGGTCAGGGGGTCGGGGTCGGGATGGCAAATCCTCGACCCCTCGGCGACCCTCAACTCCTCGACCCCTTTTCCCCTTGACTCGTCGACACCTCGATCCTCGACCCCTAGAGCCTCGACTCATTTTCCCCTCGATCCTCGACACCTCGATCCTCGACCCCTAGACCCTCGACTCCTTTTCCCCTCGATCCTCGACCCCTCGACCACTCGGCGACCCTCGACCCCTCAGCGACCCTCGAACATCGGCGACCATCTTTTTCTACTTTTCCTACTTCTTTTTTTCATCGTCTTCTTCTACTTCTTTTTTTCATCTTCTTCTTTCTTCTTCTTCTTCTTCTTCTTCTTCTTCTTCTTCTTCTTCTTCTTCTTCTTCTTCTCCTTCTTCTTCTACTTATTGTTCTTTTTGTTGTCTTCCTCTTCTTCTTTTTCTTCTTCCTATTCTTCTTTTACTTCTTTTTTTCATCTTTCTTGTTTATTCTTAAAAAAATAGAAAAAACCAAACTAATTAAACTAAACTAAGGCTGTGTTTGGATTCTTAGTATTTTTGGAGTTTTAGGAGAATACCATGGTTTTTGTAGAAACCTCAGTTTTAAATACTTTGACGTGTTTGGCTTCGACAAATACTTTAGTTTTACAAACATCAATATATCTAAAACCAAGTTTTTTTTCCTGTATCTAAAAAAGAGGTCCCAACCTGTTTTTTATAAACAGAGAAATGCTTGCTCGAGTCCATGTTCTTCCTGTCCTCATCACCCATCTTTCCTCCATCTCTTCCATAGCCACGAAATAGAGAAGCACAGACACAACAAGCTAAGCTAGCTAGCTGATCAATTTCATGTGGCAAGAGATACCAGATGAAACCGTGTTCATTAGCACAAGCTGATCTACTCCACAATCCGTTGATACTTGAAAGCAACTACATATCCTAGAATCTAGAGGATGTGCGCGTGCTTGACAAGGCTATAGGCACAAGCTCATCACGTCGTGGTACAACTCCTTGACGTAGCTAAATTTGGTTCAGCTAGCCATATCTAGGATTATCCAAGCAATAAGTAGTCAAAACGAAAAAACTAAGAAAAACTGCACTTGCCAAACACCTCATTGTTTTGATAAAACTAAGAAAAACTGTAGTTTTCTGAAACTGAAGTATTCACTGCCCACACATTGGAATACTGAGGTTTTTAATTAAACTAAATAACCTAAACTAATTAAACCTAAACTAACTAAACTAAAAAACCTAAACCTAAACTAATTAAACTAAATAACCTAAACTAATTAAACTAAATAACCTAAACTAATTAAACCTAAACTAACTAAACTGAAAAACCTAAACTAAACAGAAAAAACAGAAAAAATAGGAGAGGTGGTGGCAGGGGCTCACCGTGGGGGTCGGGGAGGGGGCGGCGGCGAGGCGGGGTGGCGACGGGGCGGGGAGGGGGCGGCGATGAGCGGCACTCCTCGGGGGCGGTTGACCCGCAGCTACGACGGGGAGGCGGCGGGGATGCTCGGGAGGGGGTGGGGAGGCAGGGAGGGGCGGCGACGGGGCGGGGAGGGTGCGGCGACGGCACGGGGAGGGTGCGGCAGCGACGGCGTGGGGGTGGCAGAGGGAGGAAAGATGAGAGGAGACAGAGAGAAAGAGGGCGACGGCAGGGGCGCGGCCCCGTTAAGTCAATTTTGAAGCTTTATCGTCGGCCTCTCCTTTGTTGTCTGCTAGCGGACGGCAAAGAACGCTTTGCTGTTTGCTAGCGGACGGCAAATAAGGGGCCCGTTAGGGTTTGACAGCCAGTGGGCCAAACCCCCTCTTTGCCGTTTGCTACTTGTTTGTCGTCTGCTAGCAGACGGCAAAGGTGCCGTCCTCTTTCTGGTGGCTGATGGCAAAGCCCACCTTTGTCGTCTGCTAGCGGACGACAAAGAGTGGGCAGATGGCAAATCTGCTGATTCCAGTAGTGTAGTGGGTAATGTTTGATTTAAATATACAATAATATTATAGCAGTACATGATGGGATTTGACTGCCATATTCACTAACCCCGCCACTAAAAGTTCGGTTAAGTTTTGTGTGGATGAAGTGATCAAAGATTGAAGAGGTCTCGATATGAGGAGAAGGAGGATAGGCAAGAGCTCAAGCTTGGGGATGCCCAAGGCACCCCAAGTAAATATTCAAGGAGACTCAAGCATCAAAGCTTGGGGATGCCTTGGAAGGCATCCCATCTTTCTTCTACAAGTATCGGTATGTTTTCGTCCTCATTTCGTTCACATGATATGTGCAAATCTAGGAGCGTCTTTTGTGTTTAGTTTTCATTTTTCTTTTATGCACCATGCTGGTATGAGATAGTCCATGTTCGATTTATAGAATGCTCATTTCACTTCACTTATATCTTTTGAGTATGGCTTTATAGAATGCTTCATGTGCTTCACTTATATCATTTGAAATTTGGATTGCCTGTTTCTCTTCACATAGAAAACCGTTTTCTTGTAGAATGCTCTTTTGCTTCACTTATATTTATTAGAGCATGATATTTTGTAGAAAGAATTTAACTCTCGTACTTCACTTATATCTATTTAGAGAGTGAACATGAATTGGTCATTTGCATGGTTAGTCATAAAATCCTACATAAAACTTGTGGATCACTGAATACGATATGTTTGATTCCTTGCAATAGTTTTGCGATATAGAGATGGAATATGTGGGAGGTACTAGTAAGTGGTTGTGGTTAGTAAAAATATTGGTGTTAAGGTTTATGATTCCAGAAGCATGCACGTATAGTCTCTCGTTATGCTATGAAGTTGGAGCATGATTTATTATTGATTGTCTTCCTTATGAGTGGCGGTAGGGGACGAGCGATGATCCTTTCCTACCAATCTATCCCCCTAGGGGCATGCATAGTAGTACTTTGCTTCAAGGGCTAATAAATTTTTACAATAAGTATATGAGTTCTTTATGAATAATGTGAGTCCATGGATTATACACACTCTTACCTTTCCGCAATTTTCTAGCCTCTACGGTATCGTGCATGGCCCTTTCTCACCTCGAGAGTCGGTGCAAACTTCACCGGTGCATCCAAACCCCGTGATATGATACACTCTATCACACATAAGCCTTATTATATCTTCCTCAAAACAACCAACATACATACCTATTATGGCCTTTCCATAGCCCTTCCGAGATATATTTGCCATGCAACTTCCACCGCTTCTCTCGTGGAATTGTCACGGCAGATGTCCTCGAGCTAGGACTTAGTCGTGGAGCCATCGCAGCTAGGAAGCTTGAAGGGGTTAATGCGGGACAAGGAACACGAGGGTTTATACTGGTTCGGCCCCTTACGGTGAAGGTAAAAGCCTACGTCCAGTTTGAGGTGGTATTGATTAGGGTTACGATCACCAGGGAGCTAAACTGCTATGTCCGGCTCTCGATGAGATTGTTGTCGCCCTTAAACCGCTGCCGGGTCGTCCCTTTATATAGGGAGGCTAACACCCAGCAGCCCTTAGAGTCCCGGCCGGCTCATAAGAGTGTCCGGCTCGGACTCTAAACTATGCATGCCTTACGCTACAAGTTTACTATAACAATGATTGTAACTACGGGCCTTAAGCCATATCCGGGTCTCAGCCCATCTCTGGCCCATCGTCTTGAAACTTAGCTCCGGGCTTCTGATAACAACCGTACGAGTAACCCGGCCCCTCCTGGCGGGTGACTCTAAGGTCTGTATTCTCAACATTAGGCCCCAGATTGATTTGAGCCGGCTCATGTCAATCTTCAACTCTTCTGACAGAAAAAATCTCCGGCTTATCATTCATGTGAAGGCCATAACCCGGAGTGACGTCATCCTCTGGACTCCGGATAATCCGCCGTGACGTCATTCTCCATTAAGTCCATTTTTTACTCCGCCAGATCCGCAACGGATCTTTGCTTTACTGTCATTCCGAAAATCGAGGCGTCGTGGGGGGGGGGGAGATAATCACGCCACGGTCTCCTTGAATCTCGCGCCCACTTATGACCTCGCCTTATAAATAGGCCGGCCCAACGGGTCCTTCTCACGCCCTCTTCTTCCTCCTCGCGCCGTCACTCCTCTACCAGAGCTCTGCCACTGCCGCCGCCGTCGCGCCCCTGGTCTTCATCAACCCGGCCGCTGCATCACCCTGACTCGGACCAGATAACGGCGGCGACTTCCGCTCTTCCCCAACTCCGGTGAGTCTCCTCTGCCTTGCTAGAACAGATCTGTGGTAGAGTTCAAACAGTTCATCCGTGTTCTTCTCCATGGTTCGCAGGCTTCAGTAGTTCTTGTAGTTGCCACCCTTGTTTGATCTTGGATATGTGTAGACTTACTGCAGTAGTTGTTTATTACTCATTTCACCTGAAAAACGCACTTCTTTCCACTGCATAAGATCCCCTTCGAGCTCAAGAACTCCCCTGCGTCCGCATTTTAGGTCTAGAAAATTTTCTTTGCTCCGACCATTTTGATCCAAAAAAGTTACGGCAGTATGCGAAAACCTGTTTTACCACACTTAGTAAAAACTGCAACCATTGAAACTTGGCGGCTTACATCTCCGGGTTAAAGAAAACATGCGCCATAGAACTTTCCGGTTTAAAGAGAACTACGCTCTGTAGAATCCTCCGGCTTAACTGTAGTGAAACCATAGATAACCAACATACTCTGAGTATATATCATTAGTCCCCTTCATAAGCCGCCATCTTAGTTTGAACGATAGACTCCGGCTTACAATTAACCCGGACACTTTTCTCTTTATCATAGACCACCAACCTTCACATGCCTCCCAAGGCTCCTATCACTTGCAACTGGATGAGGTCCAACGTCACCGACGAAACCCTGGCCAATTTCGTTAAGTCCGGATACTTGCCTAAGAAGGAAAACATGTCCTACCGTGCCCCTGACCCGTCGGAAGAGAGACCGCAGCCAAGGGACGGGGAGGTAGTGATCTTTGCAGACCATATGAGCCGGGGCTTCGCACCGCCCGGCTCAAAGTTTTTCAGGGACGTGCTCAACTTCTTTGACCTACGGCCTCAGGATATAGGACCCAACTCCGTATCCAACATTTGCAACTTCCAAGTCTTTTGCGAAGTGTACCTTGGAGAAGAGCCCAGTTTGCTGCTTTTCAGAGAGCTGTTCTACTTAAACCGCCAAAACGAGTGTGCCAACGGGCCAAGTCTGGAATTAGGCGGCATCTCCATCCAGCGGCGTAGGGACTGTCTGTTCCCTTACGCAGAGCCGCCAAGCCACCCCAAGGACTGGAATATGACTTGGTTCTACTGCCAAGATACGTCCCCGGCTGACGAGAACCCGCTGCCCGGCTTTCGCCCAACCCGTCTAGAACCGTCTCATCCGTTATCCGACAAACTGACTGCCGCGAAATGCCAGCCTCTGCTTCCAACGATCAATAAGATCAAAGCCCTTCTAGGCAACGGTCTGAACGGAATTGATCTGGTCCGGGTCTGGATCTCATGGTGGGTGATCCCATTGAGCCGCCGCCCCGGCTTAATGTGTGAGTACACCGGGCGAAAGGATGACCCGCAGAGGCACAGTCGCAATGATCTTCCAGAAGACATTGCAGAGGAAGAAACCAAGGCTCTTCTAAACGAGATTTTGGCAGACTGTGGAAGAACCGGGCTAGCCCCCTTCTGCAAGACCAATCCAGCCCCAGCGGTAAGCCGCTGACTTTAACTTTTATCTTCGTCTGCATATAACCTTCAACTGAACCGTTTTAAGAATCAATCATTGTATCTTTCAGGCTGATGATAAATTCTGGCGGGTCAAATATGACCATGAGGCGGCCAAGAAGGCCAGGAAGGCGAAGAAAGCCGCCAAGAAAGCCGCCCCTCGCAAAAAGGGAAGCAGACCCACTACTTCGGAGCTACTGCAATTAAGCGACAGCTCCGAGTCAGAGGTAATCCTTAAACCTTTAAATTCTTGCCATATTTGTTGTTTGTTGCTGTCCGCCTTATCAACATTTGCTCATTGACAGGATGACACCGGCGCCAGTAACCCGGTGGTTGAAGAGGTAATGTCACTTTCCTCCGACTCGGAGCCTTTGCCACAGCTGAAAGCCCGAAGAGTAACCCGGAAAGTAAGCTTTTCACATCCATTAGCTCATCAAGACCCTCAATTTCTTTTGAAGCAGCAGGTTCACGAAAGCCGGCGTCACACCCGGGCCCGTAAGGACACCGACCTCTCCGCCGGGTTACCCGACGCAACAAGAAAGCGTCGCACTGAGGTTTTTTCTCACCTGTACCCTTTTCATCCGTTGGCGGGTGTTATCCGTCAGCCACTCAACTCTTCTGACTCCAATTATCAGGAGACCTCCCCCTCTTCGGGTGACTCCATGCAGTCAAGTCTGCCAGCCTTCAAGACTGCACCCGGGTAATAACAATCTCCTTACATTATCTGCCTGTACTTACTCTTTGTGTGCCTAACACTTCTATCTTTTCAGTGCCCAGGCAAAGCTCACCAAAAGAGCAAAGAAAACCAGATCAGCCGGAGTGCCAGACTTGCCTGACCCGGAGGCGACGGCTCAAGAGCCGCCAGCTACCTCCGCCCCCGAAGCCACCATTCCAATGGACACGGCGCCTGAGGCCCCTGCCCCGACTACCAAGACAATGACCGAAGCGTCGGTTAACCCGGAGGCCTCCGGCTCAGCCCCACCAGCAGACGACCCGGACGTGGTAATCACCCGGACAGAATTCGTTGAGCCGGGGAGACCGACCGCGTTGGCCAAGTGCTCCGCGAAGGGGGAGTTACTGCAGCCCCACCGGGTGAACCTAGACCTCTCCGGCTACACCGACTTGAGCATTGGAGAGCTCGTCTCTGGCTACATCAGCCAAGTCCACAAGAGCCGGGACGCCGAGGTTGCCATGGTCAACTAGATCCAACAAAAATCTGAGGTACCCTTCTACTGTCTTCTTACTTTACTGCATAGTTACCTTTGCCATGCTAGCCCCCAAGTCGATGACTTATACTTGAATATGTTGTAGACTTAGGTTCCGGCTTACTCAACTGAGCCAGCAGTATGTAGATAGAGACGTTCAATATGCATTAGCCCCCAAGTGCCAAGTGCCTTTGCTTGGAAAGCGCTTGGGACTTATATATCAACTGTTAATTAACCCGGAAATACATGCAGGCTGTTGGCAAGAAACTAGAGGCGGACCTTGCGGATCTCAAGAGCCGGCTAAAGATGCAGGAGACTGAGACCCAGAAGGCAAACGCCAAGTTTGTATCCAGCATTGCCACTCAAGAAAAGTTGAAGACCGAGTTTGATGCTGAGAGGAAAGCCTGGGTCGAAGAGAAGGCCGCACTGGTAACCCGGGCGGAACAAGCGGAGAAGGCCCTCACTGAGAAGACCGCTGAGCTCTCCGGCCTAAAGCGCTAGGTTTCCCAAATGGTGGCTGCTATCTTCAGTAAGTCGCCTCACCGGCTTACATCAAGTCTGTATATGTCATGATTCATCCTTGTCACCGGCTTATCTGATCTTGTTAAACAGGTCCCAGGAGTGCCAACCTCAACCAGAGCGTGGTCACCAAGTTAAAGGCCGTGTATACCCTGGTGGAATAGCTCTACACCGGGTCACAGCGTGCCTTAGCTGTGGTGGCCCTATCCAACGAGGTGCCAACTCATCTGGCTGAAGTCTTGCGCCGGCTCGCTGTTCTGCCGCAGCGGATCCAGGAGCTACGACGGGCCTCCGCGAGAGCCGGAGCAATTGCCGCGCTGAGCCGGGCCAAAGCATTCCTGCCGGAGCTAGACCCGGCAGACATCGCCCTGGGTTACCCAAGCCTGAAGGAAGACGGCTCAGCCTTCGACCAGAAGGACTTCGCAGCATGTGTGAAGGCTGTTCGCCTGGTGGCCACCCTCATCGGGAACGACACCGACTTAACCAAGTACTAGCCGGGTTATGATGCGGAGAATCAGAGGATTCCAACCCCTCGCTATGAAGCCCTCAATCTGATCCCTCCGGCTCGTCAGCACACCTTCGCCCCGGAGATTGACCCGGCCGGGTTAATTGACGAAGAAGCCCAGTTCGAACCTCTCAGCGGCATCGACTGGAAATCCTCAACCTTTGAGGTCTTGGGATCAACCGGAGGAGAAGACAGGAACGAGCCGGGGACTTCAACTCAGCGGGCATCATAAGTTAGCTGGCGGCTTATCAAACATTGTTCCATCTTTTAGAATTGAAGAATGATTGTAATAGAGTAAGTGCAACAATTTATCTCTGCCGTGTCATCGTGCACGTTTTGAATGCAAAAGCCCTTTGAATTTGTCTCTTTGATGTTTCTCCGGATCATAATCATCCCATTGTTTTTCTCAACCTCAAAAGATGCCCTTTAAGTATCTGCATAGAAAAGGCAAATCACAAGTCTCGAGGCGGCTTACCGCCCTGAGAATCAGGTGTTTGAGATAAATAACCCGGAATATGAATCAAAAAAGACTGGTCCTTAATTATACTCTGAACATAGCCAAAATAACACACTGAACAGCCTGTATGCATCTTTCGGTTTAAATAACCCGGGCAGTAAGGTTGACACCTTAACTCTGATTTACTTGCTTTAATGACACCCATGACGTGCAACTAACACTGTAAACCAAAGTTAAGCCGGCAAGTAAGACCCGGCCATGCATACCTCAGAATAAACTTGTGAAAAAGCAGAAGGACTTAGGGGCTTCCGGTTCGAATACGACCAAAGACCCGGCCCCAAGGGGTTAAGCTAAGATTCGGATACGATCATATAGCCCCCAGTGGGTGTGGCGATGCCAATCAAAAGGGTACCGACAGCTATGTTCTCTTTGGTTCGAATACGACCCATGTTTGAACAGGAAGCCCCCAAATGATTCATAAAATTGTTTGACGACGCTGATTCGAATACGATCCACGTCGGTTCTCAGAGGGGTTAAACTGTGATTCAAATATGACCAAAGGCAACTTCCCAATGAGCTCGGCACTTTGCCAATCAAGTGGGTATCGACAGCTATGTTCTCTTTGGTTCGAATACGACCCATGTTTGAACAGGAAGCCCCCAAGTGAACTTACTGATTACGGCTAGACTCGAATACGATCATAAGCCGGATCCTCCTTTAAGTCAGCATGTAAAAAACAACACACGCCTATTTGTAGGAAAAAAGGACAGAGGTCCTGCTTTATTGCTTATCATAATATATACATGTCTGAGATAAATATGTACACCACGAGAGCCGGTAGCTCAAGTGTAGTAAGGCCGAAGCTGAGCTATGTTCCACGGCCGACGGGTCTCCTCCTCAGATTTACGCGAATCTTTATGCTCCCGAATATCAATGAGGTAATATGACCCGTTGTGCAAGTTCTTGCTGACCACAAAGGGCCCTTCCCAAGGTGGGGATAACTTGTGTGTGTCTGTTTGATCCTGGATGAGCCGGAGCACAAGGTCGCCTTCCTGGAAGACCCGGGATTTGACCCGGCGGCTATGATAACGGCGCAGGTCTTGTTGGTAAATCGCTGAACGGGCTGCTGCCACATCACGCTGTTCGTCCAACGAGTCCAAAGCATCTTGGCGCGCCTGTTCATTATCCGTCTCAACATAAGCCGCCACGCGAGGTGAATCGTGACGGATGTCACTGGGGAGGACTGCTTCTGCTCCATAAACCATGAAGAAAAGCGTGAAGCCTGTAGACCTGTTAGGAGTAGTGTTGATGCTCCATAAGACGGAAGGCAACTCCTCCACCCAACAACCCGGCGTCCGTTGCAAAGGGACCAAAAGCCGGGGCTTGATGCCCTTCAGAATCTCCTGGTTAGCTCTCTCCATTGGATTGGGGATGAGCCACTGAGGAAACATCAAGTCGAATATGCTCTCGTTGACAAAACTCTTCCATAGCGCCTTTGGATAGATTGGTGCCATTGTCAGTTATGATGCTATGCGGAAAACCGAACCGGAAAATCACCTTTTTCATAAATTGAACCGCCGTGGCTGCATCGCACTTGCTAACTGGCTCAGCTTCCACCCACTTTGTGAATTTGTCAACTGCCACCAGGAGGTAGGTCTTCTTATCCTTGGACCGTTTAAAAGGCCCAACCATATCAAGCCCCCAGACCGCAAAGGGCCAAGTGATTGGGATCATCCTCAACTCCAGAGCCGGCACGTGAGCCCGTCGTGAGAACCTTTGGCAACCATCACATTTACTGACCAAGTCCTCTGCATCAGCGTGAGCCGTCAGCCAATAAAAACCATGACGGAAAGCCTTGGCTACAAGAGATTTTGAGCCGGCATGATGACCACAATCCCCTTCATGGATCTCCCGCAAGATCTCTTGGCCTTCCTCAGGGGAGATACAACGTTGAAATGCCCCTGAAACACTGTGATGATGTAACTCGCCATCGATGACGATCATTGACTTAGCCCGCCGGGTTATTTGCCTGGCCAGAGTTTCATCCTCAGGCAACTCTCCCCGGGTTATATAAGCCAGGTATGGCATTGTCCAGTCTGGCATGACATGAAGAGCCGCCACCAGCCGTGCCTCCGGGTCAGGGATAGCCAAGTCCTCCTCTGTAGGCAACCTAACCGAAGGGTTATACAGGACATCCAAGAAAGTGTTAGGCGGCACCGGTTTTCGCTGAGAGCCTAGCCGGCTTAAAGCATCAGCCGCCTCGTTCTTCCTGCGATCAATGTGCTCCACTTGGTATCCCTGAAAGTGCCCAGCAATGGCATCAACCTCGCGGCGATAAGCCGCCATGAGAGGATCCTTAGAATCCCAGGTGCCTGATACTTGTTGAGCCACCAAGTCTGAATCACCAAAGCACCTTACCCGGCTTAAGCTCATCTCCTTAGCCACCCGAAGACCGTGGAGCAAAGCCTCGTATTCAGCCGCATTGTTAGTGCAAGGAAACATCAACCATAGCACATAATGGAACTTGTCACCTTTAGGGGAAGCCAATACAACACCAGCCCCCGAGCCCTCCAGCTGTCTGGACCCATCAAAGTGAATGGTCCAATAAGTGTTATCCGGCTTTTGCTGAGGCACTTGTGACTCTGTCCAATCGTTGATGAAATCCACCAAAGCCTGAGATTTAACAGCAGTGCGTGGCACATATTTGAGGCCATGAGGTCCAAGTTCTATAGCCCACTTAGCAATTCTCCTTGTGGCCTCTCTGTTTTGAATAATATCGCCAAGAGGTGCAGAACTGACCACAGTGATGGGATGACCCTGAAAATAATGCTTAAGCTTCCGGCTCGCCATGAACACACCATATACGAGCTTCTGCCAATGCGGGTACCACTGTTTGGACTCAATGAGCACCTCGCTGACATAATAAACCGGCCGCTGAACCGGATGCTCCTTACCCGCCTCCTTGCGCTCCACCACAATAGCCACGCTGACGGCTCGCGCGTTTGCCGCCACATACAGTAGCAAGGGTTCCTTATCAACCGGAGCAGCAAGGACTGGGGGCTCTGCCAGCTGCTTTTTCAAATCCTCAAAAGCGGTATTAGCTGCATCATTCCAGACAAAGTTATCAGTTTTCTTCATCAACTGATATAAGGGCATAGCCTTCTCACCCAAACGGCTTATAAACCGGCTTAAAGCAGCGATGCGACCCGCCAAACGTTGAACGTCATTTATACACGCCGGCTTAGCTAGGGAGGTGATGGCCTTGATCTTCTCCGGGTTAGCCTCAATGCCTCTGTCAGAAACCAAGAAGCCCAATAGTTTGCCTGCAGGAACACCAAAAACACACTTGGCCGGGTTAAGCATCATCTTGTAGACCCGAAGATTATCGAAGGTTTCCCTTAAGTCATCTATCAGGGTTTCCTCCTTGATGGATTTAACCACAATATCGTCCACGTAAGCGTGAACATTGCGCCCGATCTGTTTATGAAGACAATAATGTACACAACGCTGGTAAGTCGCCTGTGCACACTTGAGTCCAAAGGGCATAGACACATAGCAGAAGGCTCCAGAGGGAGTGATGAACGCCGTCTTCTCCTGGTCCTTAACTGCCATCTTAATCTGATGATACCCAGAATAAGCATCCAAGAAACTTAAGCGTGCACAACCTGCCGTAGCATCAATGATTTGATCGATACGGGGGAGAGCAAAAGGATCAGCCGGACACGCCTTGTTCAAATCCGTGTAGTCCACACACATCCGCCAGGTGCCGTTCTTCTTGAGTACGAGCACCGGGTTAGCCAACCATTCTGGGTGAAAAACTTCAACAATAAACCCGGCCGCCAAGAGCCGGGCCACTTCTTCACCAATGGCTTTCCGCCTCTCCTCATTAAACCGTCGAAGGAACTGTCTGACCGGCTTAAATTTTGGATCAACATTGAGAGTATGCTCAACGAGTTCTCTAGGTACACCTGGCATGTCAAAAGGCTTCCACGCAAAGATGTCCCTATTCTCACGGATGAACTCGATGAGCGCGCTTTCCTATTTTGGATCCAGATTGGCACTGATACTAAACTGCTGAGATGAATCTCCTGGAACAAAATCAACAAGCTTAGTTTCATCAGCCGACTTAAATTTCATCGCCGGCTCAGTCTCCGTAGTTGGCTTCTTTAGAGAGGTCATGTCAGTTGGGTCAACATTGTCTTTGTAAAACTTCAACTCCTCTGTTGCACAAACAGACTCTGCATAAGCTGCATCACCTTCCTCACACTCGAGAGCCACTTTCCGGCTACCGTGAATCGTAATGGTCCCATTGTGACCCGGCATCTTGAGCTGTAAGTACACATAACACGGCCGTGCCATGAACTTGGCGTAAGCCGGCCGTCCAAATATAGCATGGTATGGACTTCTTATCTTGACCACCTCAAAGGTCAATTTCTCCACCCTGTAATTGTTCTCATCACCAAAAGCCACTTCTAACTCAATCTTGCCGACTGGATAAGCCGACTTACCAGGTACCACACCGTGGAAGATAGTGTTTGACTGGCTGAGATTCTTATCAACCAGCCCCATACGGCGAAAAGTCTCATAATAGAGGATGTTGATGCTGCTGCCTCCATCCATGAGTACCTTTGTGAACTTATAACCTCCCACCTGAGGAGCCACCACTAAGGCCAAGTGGCCCGGGTTATCCACCCGTGGAGGGTGATCCTCCCTACTCCACACTATAGGCTGCTCCGACCACCTCAAGTATCGCGGAACCGCCGGCTCAACAGCATTCACAGCCCTCTTGTGAAGCTTTTGATCTCGTTTGCACAAACTAGTGGTGAACACATGATACTGTCCACCGCTAAGCTGCTTCGGGTTGGTCTGATAACCCCCCTGTTGCTGTTGATGACCCTGACCAGACTGTTGATTGAAGCCCCCTTGACCGTTCTGAGGACCGGGATTTGAGCCGCCGCCTGGGCCATGAAAGCCGCCGGCGCCTGAGCCGCCGCCCGGGCCATTGTAGCTCTTAAAGGCCTTCATGATCGCGCATCCTTCCACAGATGAGTCGCTGGCTTCTCTCTGGAGCCATGCCTTGGACAAGGTTCATTCAACAGCTGCTCCAACGTTGGACCTGACCCGCCGCCTCGGGGAGGGGGCCTCCCCTTGCGTCGCTGGTTATTACCTTGGGAGTTGGCGTTGGCTACAAACTCTAGGCTGCCATCGGCCTTACGCTTGCCTCCTCCTTGGTTCCCCGGGTTAAACTGAGGACCCTTGCCATGGCCGTTCTTCTTTCCCTTCCCTGTCCTTTCATCGTCTGAAGGGGGATCCTTGGTACCATCAGAATCGGCGTACTTGACAAGAACCGCCATTAGGGTACCCATATCGGTGCAGTCGCGTTTAAGCCGCCCGAGTTTCATCTTAAGGGGCACAAAGCGACAGTTCTGTTCCAACATTAAGACTGCAGAGCCGGCATCCATCTTATCTGATGAATGTATGATCTCCTTGACCCGGCGAACCCAATGGGTCGTGGATTCACCCTCCTGCTGCTTACAGTTAGTCAGATCCACAATTGACATAGACTGCCTGCAGGTATCTTTGAAGTTTTGAATGAACCGGGCTTTCAGCTCAGCCCAAGACCCAATGGAGTTCGGTGGTAACCCTTTCAACCACGTGCGGGCAGTTCCATCTAACATCATGGTGAAATATTTGGCCATGGCCGCCTCACTGACCTCCAGCAATTCCATAGCCATCTCATAGCTCTCAATCCAGGCTGCAGGCTGTAAGTCCGCTGTATAGTTAGGCACCTTCCTAGGGCCCTTGAAGTCCTTAGGTAGACGTTCATTACGGATGGCCGGCACCAAACAAGGGACACCACCGGTCCTGGTAGAAATACCCACATCAACGGACGCCGTTGGATAAGCCGGGGGGTCTGGTAAGCCGTCAATTGAGGCACCTCCTCCGCCTCTTGCCGCGCTTGGCCTGCTGCGTAAAAGGCTCCATTATGAGCCGGGCCATGGCCAGGGGGCGGGTCATGGCGTCGGACATTACATGAGCCGGTTGCTGAGACCATGTGCCGGCTGTAACTCGGGCTCTGGCCTGGACGAGGGGTCGAGTGGATCCTGTCCCGGCTGTAGGAGTACGCCTCTTGCTGTGCTAGTGCCGTCTGCAGGAGTTCCCTGACCCGGCGGGTTTCGATGGCCGCCGGAGAGTCGCCGTCAACGGGGAGAGCTGCCAGTCGTGCTGCCGCAGCTACCATGTTCTCCAGCGGGTTATCATAATGACCCGGGGGTATTGGCGCATACTGAGGCGAGGCAGGGGGCACCTGGGGAGGCCCCATCACTCGTGGCTGAATAAGGGGTCCAGACCCGGGCGCGTTGACCCCTGGCGGGTTACTAGACGCTGCACCCGGCGTGTTGAAGAGATTGCGCGGATCGTAAACCGGTGGGAGTCGAGACTGGGCCTTCTGGTGCCTCCTTCTCATGACCTCGTTGGCCGCGTTCTGATCCATCGTGAGCTGGAAGGACTGCGCCTGAATCAGCTGAGTCCGGGCATCGAGCGCCGCCCGCTCCGCAGCCAGCCTGTTCCCTTCCGCTGCAAGATCCTCTTTAGCTTTTATCAAATCCAATTTTAACTGTGCCACCTCCGCATCATGCTGAGCTTGGTTCGCCGGGTCAACCGTGGCGGTTAACAGGGCCGTCATCTTGTCCGTGAGATCCATCAGCACCTGAGCCGGAGAAGGCACCGGGTTTCCCGATCCAGCAGCGGGGTTCTGAACAGGCTGCGCACCAGCCATAAAAACTCCCACCTGACTTGGCGGCTCAAAAAGTTCCGGAATACTGTCGCCATCGGAACAACCCATGAGCCTGCCATCTTGAAGTTGGTACAACGAGTTTGATTCATCGGTGGCCGACTCGCCGTCAGAGCCGGCGGCCGCCTCATCACCAGACCCAGATGGATCAGAGGGCCCTCCATGGATGCATCCCACAAAAGAGCGCCTTAAGGCAGGCCGGGCCCGGGCGGGTTGTGCGCGCTGAGCCGTTTCAATGAGATCGGCGCAGAGATCCAGCTCGGGGCCCGGCTCACCAATCTTGCCAATGAAGACATGAATTCCACCAAAGGGGACCCGGTATCCGTACTCAATTGAGCCAGCGTCGGGGCCCCAGTCCGCATCGTCGATGTAGAGCTTGCCGCGACGACTCTTGGTCATCCGGCCCACAGCATATCCCTTGAGCCCTTCGAAGCTGCCCTTCAAGAACTCAAATCCACCGTGCGCTGGCCCCACGGTGGGCGCCAACTGTCGTGGAATTGTCACGGCAGATGTCCTCGAGCTAGGACTTAGTCGTGGAGCCATCGCAGCTAGGAAGCTTGAAGGGGTTAATGCGGGACAAGGAACACGAGGGTTTATACTGGTTCGGCCCCTTACGGTGAAGGTAAAAGCCTACGTCCAGTTTGAGGTGGTATTGATTAGGGTTACGATCACCAGGGAGCTAAACTGCTATGCCCGGCTCTCGATGAGATTGTTGTCGCCCTTAAACCGCTGCCGGGTCGTCCCTTTATATAGGGAGGCTAACACCCAGCAGCCCTTAGAGTCCCGGCCGGCTCATAAGAGTGTCCGGCTCGGACTCTAAACTATGCATGCCTTACGCTACAAGTTTACTATAACAATGATTGTAACTACGGGCCTTAAGCCATATCCGGGTCTCAGCCCATCTCTGGCCCATCGTCTTGGAACTTAGCTCCGGGCTTCTGATAACAACCGTACGAGTAACCCGGTCCCTCCTGGCGGGTGACTCTAAGGTCTGTATTCTCAACAGCTTCTGTTTTGATGACCTGAGCATTCATTGTCATATTGCTTTGCATGATCATATAGCTGACATAGTACTTGTGGCTCAACCACTGTTCATCATTTTCTATACATATTACACTAGATCATTGTACATACTGGTACACTGCCAGATGCATTCATATAGAGTCATATTTTTGTTATAGGTATCGAGTTGTAATATTGAGTTGTAAGTAAATAGAAGTGTGATGATCATCATTATTGATTTTTAGAGCATTGCCCCAGTGAGGAAAGGATGATGGAGACTATGATTCCCCCACAAGTCGGGATGAGACTCTAGACAATGAGAGACAAAAAAGAAAAAAAAGAAGAAAACGAAAAAAGAAAAAGGAAAAAAAAGAAAAGAAAAAGAGAGAAGGGGCATGCTAGTTCCACACTTGTGCTTCAAAGTAGCACCATGTTTTTCATATGGAGAGTCTTCTATGTTGCACTTTCATATAGTAGTGGGAATTTTTCGTTATAGGATTAGATGCACACCCACTTAGTTTTCATATTGACCTTTCATACACTTATAGCTCTTAGTGCATCCGTTGCATGGCAATCCCTACTCCTCACGTTGATATCAATTGATGGGCATCTCCATAGCCTATTGGTTAGCCGCATCGATGTGAGACTTTCTTACCTTTTTGTCTTCTCTGTATTTATCCCTATCATCATACTCTATTCCACCGTAGTGCTATATCCATGGCTTGCGCACATGTATTGCATGGGAGTTGAAAAAGCTTAAGCGCTTTAAAAAGTATGAACCAATTGCTCGGCTTGTCATCGGGGTTGTGCATGATAAATACTTTGTGTTAAGAAGACAGAGCATGAAAGGACTATATGACTTTGTAGTGATAGCTTTCTTTAGCATTGATATTTTGAAAGACACGATTGTTTGTTGGGATGCCTGAGTATTGATGTCTTTATGTCAAATTATAGACTATTGCTTTGAATCATTTGTGTCTTAATATTCATGCCATGATTAGATATACGATCAAGTTTATGCTAGGTAGCATTCCACATCAAAAATTATCTTTTTTATCATTTACCTACTCGAGGACGAGCATGAATTAAGCTTGGGGATGCTGATACGTCTCCATCGTATCTATAATTTTTGATTGTTTCATGCCAATATTAGACAACTTTTATACACTTTTGGCAACATTTTATATGATTTATTTGGACTAACATATTGATCCAGTGCCCAGTGCCAGTTCCTGTTTATTGCATGTTTTTTGTTTCGCATAAAATCCATAAACGAAGTCCAAATACGATAAAAAATTACGGAGGATTATTTTGGAATATATGTGCTTTTTGGGACTTGGAATCAATGTAAATGGGGGCCCGCAGTGACCACAACCCACCAGGGCTCACCGGGCACCCCCTAGCGCGCCCAGGTGTCTTATGCCCTCCTCGTAAGTCGGTTGGGGCCCTTCTTCGGGCGCAAGAAAGACATTTATGGAAAAAAATCATTTAAAAATTTCAGCGCAATCGGAGTTACGGATCTCCGAGAATTTAAGAAACGGTGAAGGGCCAGAAAATAGGAACACGAAACTGAAGAGAACAGAGGAATAGATCCAATCTCGGAGGGGCTGCCGCCCCAGCGCCGCCATGGAGGCCATGGACCTTAGGAGGGACTCTCCGCCCATCTAGGGGGGAGGCCAAGGAAGAAGAAGAAGAAGAAGTAGTAGGATCTCTCCCCCTCTCTCCCGGTGGCGCCGGAATGCCGCCGGGGCAAGGATTATGGCGGCGATCTACATCAACAATCTTGCTACCGTCAACACCAACTTTCTCCCCCTCTATGCAGCGGTGTAACACCTCTTCTCCCTGCTGTAACCTCTAGTTAAACTTGGTGCTCAACTCCATATATTATTTCCCAATGATCTATGGTTATCCTATGATGTTTGAGTAGATCCGTTTTGTCCTGTGGGTTAATCGTGATCTTGGTTGGTATGATTGTATATTTTATTTATGGTGTTTTCCTACGGTGCCCTTCGTCTCGCGCAAATGGAGGGGTCCCCGCTGTAGGATGTTGCAATATGTTCATGATTTACTTATGGTGGTTGGTGTGAGTGACAGAAGCACATACCCGAGTAAGTGGGTTATGGCGTATGGGAGTAAAGAGGACTCTATACTTAATGCTATGGTTGGTTTTCACGACCTTAATGATCTTTAGTAGTTGCGGATGCTTGCTAGAGTTCCAATCATAAGTGCATATGATCCAAGTAGAGAAAGTATGTTAGCTCATGCCTCTCCCTCATATAAAATTGCAAGAATGATTACCGGTCTAGTTATCGATTGCCTAGGGACAAATGACTTTCTTGTTGACAAAAGCTATCCACTTTTATTACCTTGAAATTTATTCATAGTTTTATTCTCGCAAAGTACTCCTAGTTTTATTCTTGCAAAATAGTTTCATACTTGTTTTAGGTAAAGCAAACGTCAAGTGTGCGTAGAGTTGTATCGGTGGTCGATAGAACTTGAGGGAATATTTGTTCTACCTTTAGCTCCTCGTTGGGTTCGACACTCTTATTTATCAAAAAAGGCTACAAATGATCCCCTACACTTGTGGATTATCACCAACTTCAAACGCCGAGGAATTGGTACCCTCCATGGTAAATTGCAAAAGACTCTTGACCATTATTTATCATGTCATTCAATATTTCTTCCTATAATAGGCATCACAATTAACTACCGTCCTAATAATACGATTAGAAGATATGTGCAACAAAGGAATCTATGAATACAAATGTTAAAGGGACAAAAATTATACCGAGTCTTGGTCGAGCATTCCGTCAAACATGAAGTGGGCATGCCCAGAAATGGCATTGCCGGAGGACACCCGTTGCATTTCGACCTCTAGCGAGTCGACCATCATGTTCGCTTCGGGGACGTCTTGCGAAAATCTCAAATCCGGGATGCCCTTCCACTGGGATGGCATAACGGAGTCGAGCAACGGCGACAAGTTGTTTTTCTCGGTGGCCACGACCAACAGATTAGGCTGTGTCGCATCCATGTCTTCAGTAGCGGCCACTAAGGCCGCGTCCGCAGCTGCCTTCACCGTTGTCGGTGTCAAAACCAACCGATCTCGGGTAGGGCGTCCCAAACTGTGTGTCTGACGATCAAGGGTAACAAAGGACAAGGGGGACACGGTGTTTACCCAGGTTCGGGCCCTCTTAATGGCTGTAAAACCCTACGTCCTGCTTGATTGCACTTGATGTGTATAGGGGTTACAAGAGTTGATCTACCTCGAGATCATAATGGCTAAACCCTAGATGTCTAGCCTATGAGAATTATGATAGCCTCTATGGACTAAACCCTCCGGTTTATATACACACCGGAGGGGTCTAGGGTTGTACAGAGTCGGTTTGTGGAGGAAGGAAATTACATATCCGGACACTAATCTTGCCGTCCACGCATAGGAGAGTTCTACCCGGACACGGGGGAAGGTCTTCTGCCTTGTGTCTTCATGGCCCATTAGTCTAGCGCATATCAAATAGCCCGGACACCCGAGGACCCCCTAATCCAGGACTCCCTCAGTAGCCCCGGAACTGGCCTTCAAAATGACGATGCAGTACTCGGCTTATGTCTTCGGCTTTTGCAAGGTTGGTTCTTCACTACATATTGGGCGAAACAATAGTTCGGCCCTGGCTTCCTTATTCCGCTTTTATGACTCCTTCCATTTCGCCTCGATTCCATGCGCCGGGCGAATGCGAACGGTCCATATTTTTTTATCAAAAATTAAACGCCCAGCCACACAGGGACAGTGCCTATATAAAGAGGTCAGATCCCCCAAGTGCCATCCACATCATGCAGAAAAACGCCAAGATTAGACACGAAAAAGCTACAAAACATGGCCAGCGCCCCCAGGCTCTTCTTCGCGCCCCCATGGCCCTCAAGAGGGTGATCGGCAGAGCTTCTCAGTGCCTCATCTTCAGTTGAGTCGACTCCAGACGCAGGGATATCTCCCCCTCACAGATCTAGTTTCTGTACGAGCGGGATTGGCCTCAATTGGCAACGATGTGCTGGTTGAAAATTTCCCCAACCCCAATAAGGAGGAGAGGGTGTGCTTTGTTCCATTCCTTTTGTGGGGGCTTAGGATTTCGATTCATCCCTTTCTCAGGGATCTATTGGAATTTTACGGCATCCAGCTGCACAATCTCACCCCAGGTTCGATTCTACACATCTCAGGTTTCGTTGCCCTCTGCGAACTGTTCGTGGGCTGCGAGGCCCATTTCGAGCTATGAAGAAAGTTCTTTTGCTCATCCCCTGCCATCGAGGAGGTTCTATATTTGAAGTGGGCGGCGCCGAAGTATGGCGTATAGCCGGATCAGGCTATCCCGTTGGAACTCCCAAAGAGATATATCCTCAGTGGTCTTCAGAATGGTTTTATATAGATGATGTCCCACTGCCGGATCCAGTTCGACGCGGCCTCCCTGAATTTTCTAGCGCTCTTCTAAAGAAATGCCTCAACTGGTGTCCCCCAAGTCCCAAGGAGGAAGACAGTGCGAAAATAAAAAGGTTGGTCAACAAGGTCAGATTATTGGCCCATACCGAGCTCTCGATAGTCAAAGTTATGGCCATTGCAATAAAGAGATGTGTCCAGCCTCTCCAGTCTAGAGTAACTCCCTTATGGTGCTACAATGGAGAAGACAACGCATCTCGTTACAGACGCAAGGGTCCGGATACTTATGGCCATTGCAATAAAGAGATGTGTCCAGCCTCTCCAGTCCAGAGTAACTCCCTTATGGTGCTACAACGGAGAAGACAACGCATCTCGTTACAGACGCAAGGGTCCGGATACTCCGGCCGAACTGGCCATGATCTTGGCGGATCTGTACAATGGTGAAAAAGAAGACTTCCTCCGCTTAAACTGCCGGGAAGGTTATTCCATGTACAACCCCATTGAATGGGTAAGATTTCGACTACCTGTGTTGTTTTACTATTGTCACGGCATGCTAATCAAGTTGTTCTTTGTTGTCATAAAACAATCATGGAGGAAGATGATCGAGGACGTTCACTGTCCTGCCCCACAGCCAGAAGATCACAACCGCGACGAAGACCCTGGCTTCTGTGAGGATCCGGATATATACATAGAGTTCGATGATGGGGTATTTTATCAGGCGAGCCTTGACGGCTCGGAAGTGGCTATTACAGCCAACTACCCCCGCCCCTATTCCTTCTCCATCGTAAGTATTCAAAGAGCTTTCTCAAAAAGAAGTCCCTACTTGTGCCTTTATCCATTATACTAAGCCGTACTTCATAGGATCGATGCTCAGCACGCCGCATCCCCTTGAGCGCGGCCCCTATGCGGGGTAATCGTTCGAAACGATAGGAGACCGGGAGCGCCGTAGAGCCCCCACAGTCTTCAAAGAGGTAAATCCATTTGATATGTGCCTGGGCATGAGTTCAGATTGTTAAAGTTGCCTTCTATCTTTGATTCATGAGGAGCACACGGCAGACAGTGGGAAAACGCCCTGCTAGCTGAATGTCAGCCAATCCGGCGCCGGACTCGTCAA
The DNA here is from genome assembly GCF_018294505.1 of Triticum aestivum. Taxonomy (NCBI): domain Eukaryota; kingdom Viridiplantae; phylum Streptophyta; class Magnoliopsida; order Poales; family Poaceae; genus Triticum; species Triticum aestivum. The sequence continues at coordinate 400,983,279 of NC_057814.1, read as the reverse complement.
CTAGGATGAGGGCTGATGCAATGCTAGTTTTTCGGTGTGGAATGGCACCTATGGGATCACAAGAATCCCTACTACGGTTGCCGGGGCGAGGAGTTGCGAGAAGAGCAGGGCTAGTAGACAGCACAAGGATCGTTTACCCAGGTTCGGGCCGCGAGGATGCGTAAAACCCTAGTCCTGCTTTGGTGGGTGTATTTCAGAGAGTTCTTGAGCGCTCGAACTAGCTGTGGTCAGTGCGTGGTTCGAAAGAGCCGAAATCCTTCTCTAGTATGCCATGGGCCTCCTTTTATAGTCAGAAGGGGCTGCCACAGTGACACATAGGAGGTGGAAAGACGTACAGTGCCCTGAGCTTATCGCTCGTATTACAGGACAAGACGCATTTAATGCGTAGCTTAGGTGTCCCCTTGCTTTATTGGGGACGGGGGCGAGGCCTGTCCCGTCCGTCGCCGCTCCTCCTCGCTTTGACACGCGCCGTGGCCAGTGAGGTGCGTGGTGCCATGTAGGCAGGCAGGCAGCTGAGGTGGCGCAGTGGCGGAGCCTTCACGAAAATCTGCATGCCGCCACGCAGGCGCTCGATGAGTTGGCCTCGGAGCTGCATGTTGCCACGCAAGTGCCCGCCCAGCTGGTTGGGCTGGCAGCTGCATGTGAACGGCGGTGGAAGCTTGGTTGCCGTGGGCCTGGCGGTGGCCCTGCTGGCGTCCTTGGTGAGGGCCTTGCCGGATGGCCCGGCAAGGGTCTTGCCGTGTGGCCTGGCAAGGGTCTTGCCGTGGCGCGCTGTCGTCCCCGGCAAGGGCCTTGCCGGGGGTCTGGTGGCCTTCCTCGGCAAGGATCTCGCCGAGGATCGTCGTCTTCTAATCCTCATCTGATCTTGAATATGTCTTCACAAAGATCTGCATGCCACCACGGAGGTGCCTCCCGAGCCCTGGCCCAACGTGGTGTTGGAGACCGTGGGCTCAAGGGTGGCCCGCTCTGTTGGTGCGGGGTGAGCTGTCCTGGCAAGGATCTTGCCGGGGCTGCTGAGGCTGCCCCGGCAAGGGTCTTGCCAGGGGAACCTGCTTCGGCCCTTTGCTCTTTGTGGTCTTGGCCTTGGCGTTGATCTTATTATCTTGGGCTTTGGTCTTACCTTGGCTCACCTCCCCTGTTCTGCTTGGCGTGACCGTAGGCGCGGCTCCGACTGCCCGTGCACAGGTATAGGGGTACAAAAACGCACCCCTCTTTTTGTACACCGACAGGAGCCCCCGGGCCTGGGCCACACATAAGCGCGACACGTTGTTGGGCCAGGCCCAAAACGGTGCGCGGGCAGGCGGGGCGGTTTTTGCCGCAGTAAAACTTTTCGCGCGTGGCGCTTCCCACGACCCGCGCGCGCAGCGCGGCATGGAGGGGTGTGCATGACGTGGACGGCATGCGTGGGGCGGTTTCCACACGCATGCGTCACATCACAGTAAATGGGTAGCGCGCCCCGCGGCTTCCCATAAAAAGGGATAACAGCGGGCGCACTGTTCCTTTTACCCTTCGCGCAACCCCAATCTCGGAAACCTCCGCCTGCCTTCCTCTTCTTCTCCAAGCTTTGTTCCTGCTCGCCGTCGTTGCGCTTCCGCCGCACTCTGTCCTGTCCTCCTCCCCCAGCCGCCATGGCGCCAAAATCCACCAAGGGCAAGGGAGTGGCCAAGGACGCCGGAGTCGCGGAGCCGCCGGAGAGTGCGCTGGCGGTGCAGCGGACGCAGTCCGCCTTCTACCCCTCGACAGTTGACGTGTTTGAGCTTCGGGACTCCTTCAGGCCCCTGTGGGGAGTGAAGACGGGGGGGGGGGGGATTCGGGGCATCCAGCCACGCGCGTCATCCGCGCCGACTGCATCGAGGCTGCCCCAAATCGGTACCCCTTCTTCGTCAATTATTTTTCCTGCGGGCTCTGTCCTGCCTTCTACGATTTCTTCAGCGACGTCATGCATACCTTTGGCTTCCGCCTCCTACATTTTACTCCAAATGCGGTGGCGTGCATGGCCCTTTTCGCGCATCTCTGCGAGGGCTTCGCCGGGGTGCACCCCAACACGGCGCTCTTCCGCTATTACTTCTCCCCTCGGATTCAACCAGGGGGCGCCATCTCCGGTTGCATTGCCTGGGTCTAAATATCCAAGGGGGCGTATCCCGAGGGCGCCATGAAGGAGAGGTGGGAAGAATGGCAGGGCCGGTGGTGCTGGATCGAGGAGAAGGACCCGCCGGCGTTCTGCGAAGTTCGCCGGGCGCCGCCGGTCCGCAGAAGCGATTGGAGCGACGTCGATGCTAATGACGAGAAGCTCACGGTCGCCACCACCAGGATCCTCCAGCTCACCGAGGCCGGCCTCACCCTTGAGATGATCGGGGCGGACTTCATCCGCCGCCGGATCGCTCTACTGCATAAGAAGGGGAGGCCAGCCTAGCTCTTCACGAACCCCGCCGACATCATGCGGCTTCGTCTCGGCCTCGACCACAGTTTCATAGTGATGGGGCACACCCATTTCTGCCAGCGGCTCTTCCAGCTTGACATGGGCCGCGACGGCGAGGTCGAGCGGACCGGCAAGGTCGCGAGGGCCGCCGCGAAGGCCGACAAGGTCCTCAAGGGGCCTCTGTTCAAGCTGCCGACGGGGGTGGTCCCGTTGTGCAATAACTCGCGCCGGTCCGATATCATTGCCATGATGCCGGACTGCAACGCGCATGACCCTAACCCGAGTTGGAAGGAGCCGGAGGACGCCGAGGTGCAGCAGTTCTTTGACACTCTGCACGAGGGGTACGTCAACGCCGACGCAGAGCGGCTGCTTGTCCAGGACACCACCCAGGCAGAGCTGGACTACATCGCCACCAGGGCGAGGGAGGCATAGCTTGCCAAGGAGGCTGGCAGCGCCGGCGGTGTGGAGGACAAGGCCGCGACGGCCGCGGAGGAGCTCGCCCGGTGGGCGGCGGCCGCCGAGGGAGCCAGCAGCGCCGGCACTGAGGCTCCTCTGGTTGAAGATGTGACCGGCGAGTCGTCAGATGAGGAGGCCGAGACCGCAGGCCCGACGCGGGCTATGGGGAGAGGGCGAGTCCTGCGGCGGGCTAGTTCCGGCGAGCCAGTCCGACCCGGTAGGGCTGCGCGGCCACAGCTGACTTTGGAAGGGTCCGGGCGCCACACGAGGGCCGCGGCGGCAAAGAAGCCGGCGAAGGCCGCGGTGAAGAAGAAGACAGCCGCCCCTTCTTCGTCCACGCGTGTCCAGACACCACCTCCTTCTCCTCCTCCGGCGGGTGTTGATACGGAGGTTACTTTTGATTATGGATCCCTCAGCCCGAGGAGAAAGAGGAAAACAGCAGAGGAGGAGGCGGACAATGAGTAAGTATCTGGTTCCTTTTCATTATCTCTGCCTCCTCAATCTGTGTTGCTCGTCTTGACTTGTCTTCATCTTTGCAGGGACGTGGAGACACTGGCCCAGAGAGTGAAGAGGGCCAAGGTCCCGGCAGGTGGCCAGCCCCTAGTTGGTACTTCAAGGGCGCCACTGGTGGTGTTGAGCAGCCCGGACAGCACCCCCCGGCATAGCCCCCAGCGTAAGTTCATCACTCTTCCCCCGTCGACATGTGTCAGGGGCACGACTCTTTGGTGCTGACCTTGCCAGGTATGCAGGAGGAGAGTAGCAGCAGGAGGAGCCACAGAGGGCTACTCCCAACACGCCGCCCCCATCGACCACGCCGCCCCGAGGGGCGTCCCCGGCAAGGGCGCCAGGCACCGGGCCCACGCACATGGAGGAAGAGGAGGAGAACTTGGGCGCCGGCGGCCTTGCCTCGACGCCAAATGTTGGCGCGGAGGGGACTTCCGTTTCCCAGCCGGGTACTGGCACAGGTAAGTCGTTCGCCGTTCGTCCCTGCTTATTTTTCTTTCTGGCTCTTGGTCTTGGCCTTCCCTCACCCCCTTCTTCCGCGTCCAGATTCCTCCTCGGTGAACCCAGAGGACGTGGACGCCGTCATCGAGGACGTCGCCAAGGCCGCCAAGGCGGACGCTGAGAAGATCGCCGCCGAGGAGGCCGCCAAGGGTGCTGCCGAGGACGCCGCCGAGGGGCCTACCGCAGAGGCCAGCAAGGCTGCCGCTAAGGAGACCGGGAAGGGGCTTGCCGGAGAGGCCGGCGGGGCCGCTGCTGAGGAGGAGGAGGAGGAGGTGGCTGATGACCGGCCTTCCTCTTCTGCTGCTTCCGGCTCCGGAAAGTACCTGAGGGTGAGCGACGACTTGTTCGTCCACCTTCCAGGCGCGTCGAGCACCAGGACACCCGTTGAGGGAGAGGTGTTCGATGACGAAGTGCTTGCCGCTGCCGGGCTTGAAGTCATCGACGAGCCGATCGTTGGCGGCGACGGTTCGCAGGAAGAGCGGCTCCTCCACGCCATGGGCGCCAGCTTCCGGAAGCTCCAGGCGCTCCACCGCGCCCGCCTGGACAAGGCTAAGTCTAGGACGGCGATGGTGGAGAAGGTGGAGGCGGACCTCCAGAAGCGCGTTGCCGAGACGCAGGACTGGTTCCGCGAGGCCCACAAGGAGCTCAAGGCTGCCCAGGGCGAGCTGGCCAAGCACGACGTGGAGCTCACCATGAAGCTCGCCGACGTCGAGAAAGCTCAAGAGACGGCGAGGAACTTGGCCGCGGCCGCCGAAGCCGCCCGGACCCAGCACGAAGCCGCGCTGAACTCCTAGGAGGAGGACCTCGCTGCACGCGAGGAGAAGCTTGCCGCCATGCTTCGCGGCAAGAATGCAGAGGTGGAGAAGCTTGTCTTGTAGCGGACCAGTGAGCTGGAGCAGAGGCACAAAGAGGCACTCAATGCCCAGGCCTAGGTTGACGCCGGCAAGGTGGAGGAGTTGGAGGCGGAACGCGATGGGCTGAAGGAGCAGGCCCTAAAGCTGTCCCAGGAGAAGGACACGCTTAACAGTGCCCTGACAGAGGCGCAGGGTGCGGTCGTCAGCAAGGCTGGGGAGCTCTCCGAGGCCAACAACTCCATCAAAGACCTCAAGCTGAAGCTGGAGGGTCTCGAGAAGGTGCTGTCGGAGGCCAAAACCCGAGAGGGGACCCTGGCCAAGGAGCTGGAGGCCAAGAAGCAGTTGCGGAAGAACGAGGGACTCAACTTCGCGGATCACGTGGAGGGCAAGAACCGTTGGCTCGATCGCCTCGCCACCGTCGCCAACCAGGCCGCCGCGCAGCTGGCCATCATGGGGATGCCGGATGTGAGGTATGTCCCGGAGCGGAGCGTGAGCGCCAATTGCAGCCTGACCATGTTCTTTGAGAAGGTCGTGGGCGCACTGGAGCGGCTCCACGCCAATCGGGCGGCCTCACTGGCCGACGAGTCCCGGAGGCTTTGCCAGGGTGCCATGACCAAGGTTCTCACCAAGGTGGCGCACTGGTACCCCGACCTCGACTTCGGCGCCGCGCTGGAGAGCTTGCCGGAGGGTGCTGACCTCGCGCCGCTCAGGGAGCGCATCAAGACCATCATCAGCCGAGTCGGCGAAATTCAGAGGGTAGAGGGCCAGTGCCGGGATTAGGCATCCCGTTCTTTATCGCCGCTATAGGTTCACAACGAAGACAATCGCTATCTCTAGTTAGAACCGCAGCAACAATTCAATGTAATATAACTCTGCAGCACTTTCAGTATTATGCATGTTATTTTCCTGTTCGATTTTCCTTTGTATGTCCTCCCTACGTTACTGGGTAGGCTCCCCGGCGAGTAAACCCAAGGCGGCATCTTGGGGATGGATCCCCATTGGCCTGCCGGGTGAACCACCTTGCCGCCCTTAGCGCCGCCGCCCGAACTGTCGAGCTTGACTCAAGTCAGAGTCGGGAGCATTGCCAAGTGCGGAAGGCTACCCCGCCACTCTCGACACGGCCGCTTTGAGCTGTTGAGCGGACTCGAAATAGAACAAGGGCGTTGCCAATTGCGGGAGGGCCCCTTTGCGTGCAGGTTTCTCATACATAGGCGAGATCTCCGAGGACGATAACCTTATGTGTAGGAGGAAATAACTCAAAGCTCTGAATGACTTAGCTTTTCTATTGCCAAGCCGGCGTCGTTCCTCCAGCCGCCTTCCTCTCAGGAGCCAAGGGCGATGAAGAACGGCTGGGCTAACTACTAGACCAGATTCTCACAATTGCACCCCCTACCTGGCGCACCAAAGATGTCGGTGTGGAACGACACCTATGGGATCACAAGAATCCCTACTACGGTTGCCGGGGCGCGGGGTTGCGAGAAGAGCAGGGCTAGTAGATAGCACAAGGATCGTTTACCCAGGTTCGGGCCGCAAGGATGCGTAAAACCTTAGTCCTGCTTTGGTGGGTGTATTTCAGAGAGTTCTTGAGCTGTGGTCAGTGCGTGGTTCGAAAGAGCCAAAATCCTTCTCCAGTATGCCATGGGCCCGCTTTTATAGTCGGAAGGGGCTGCCACAGTGACACACAGGAGGTGGAAAGGCGTACAGTGCCCTGAGCTTATCGTTCGTATTACAGGACAAGACGCATTTAATGCGTAGCTTAGGTGTCCCCTTGCTTTATTGGGGACGGGGGCGAGGCCTGTCCCGTTCGTCGCCGCTCCTCGTCGCTTTGACACGCGCCCTGGCCAGTGAGGCGCGTGGTGCCATGTAGGCAGGCAGGCAGCTGAGGTGGCGCAGTGGCGGAGCCTTCACGAAGATCTGCATGCCGCCACACAGGCGCTCGATGAGTTGGCCTGGGAACTGCATGTTGCCACGCAGGTGCCCGCCCAGCTGGTTGGGCTGGTAGCTGCATGTGAATGGCGGTGGAAGCTTGGTTGGCGTGGGCCTGGCGGTGGCCCTGCTGGCGTCCTTGGTGAGGGCCTTGCCGGATGGCCCGGCAAGGGTCTTGCCATGGCGCGCTGTCGTCCCCGGCAAGGGCCTTGCCGGGGGTCTGGTGGCCTTCCTCGGCAAGGATCTTGCCGAGGATCATCGTCTTCTAATCCTCATTTGATCTTGAATATGTCTTCACAAAGATCTGCATGCCACCACGGAGGTGCCTCCCGAGCCCTGGCCCAACGTGATGTTGGAGACCGTGGGCTCAAGGGTGGCCCGCTCTGTTGGTGCGGGGCGAGCTGTCCCGGCAAGGATCTTGCCGGGGCTGCTGAGGCTGCCCCGGCAAGGGTCTTGCCGGGGGAACCCGCTTCGTCCCTCTGCTCTTTGTGGTCTTGGCCTTGGCGTTGCTCTTATTATCTTGGGCTTTGGTCTTACCTTGGCTCACCTCCCCTGTTCTGCTTGGCGTGACCGTAGGCGCGGCTCCAACTGCCCGTGCATAGGTATAGGGGTACAAAAACGCACCCCTCTTTTTGTACACCGACATAGTTCCACACCCTCATGAGGATTCGGATGACGTATCTGTCATGAATTCCGACGTGGAGAGTGTAATGAATCACCGTCGACTGAAAGAGGACATGCGTGCTCCAGCCTTCTCTGACCAGGAATTTACTGCACTCAGCTCGGTGGATGCATATATCCGAGCCGCTCGAGACAGACTTGCCGGAGTTACTCAATTATTCCCAAAGGATATACAGGTAAGAGTTTGTGCAATTTTAATAGACATATGCCAGTAGCCCCCAAGACTTGAAGCGGTGAGGCCAACCGATTTAAGGATCGATATGACCTGCAGGTTCTCAAGGAGGAGAATGCTGCGGTATCCCAAGAGCTGAAAACAAACCAGTCGCAACTTAATGCCGTTACCGCCGAGCTTGCATAAATGAAAAAGTCCGCAATGATCACTTCTGAGAAAAAGAAACATGAGGAGGCGAAAGACAAACAATCCAAAGAGATAGAGAGCTTAAAGGCCCAGTTATCGGCCGCTCGAAAAGAGAATGAAAAGTTAAAGGGCGGCATGTTCGGTATGACATTCAAACCATCAGAGAGACTCATATTAGTCCACAATTCGGAATGTCATAACTCTGTTGCTGCAGGTCTATTAACTGGTCGACCGGAAAAAGAAGTATCCGGATTTCGAGGAGACGTGCTTAAGGAGCTGTCCGTGGTGCATGAGTGGGCCCGGAAAGCCATGAAGAATATGGCCAAGGCCTTATGGCCATCCGATACCCCTCCAGAAAGTATGGAGGGTTTGGTGAGCCTGTTCAAAGGTGCCCGACGCTGCTTTGAGCTATGGAAGATGTCCGCCTGCCGTGAAGGCGCACGAGAAGCCTGGGCGATGGTGAAAACACGCTTTACCAAGTTAGATCCGAATCATATGGCCTGAGTGGGACCAGAGGGACCAGACGGGAAAGAAATTCCGTTGAACTTGGTGTATGACCAAGTAATGATAGCTGCAAAATACTCGCAAGAAGACTGTAGGTTAGACAGTCTTATAGATGGAATAGATAAGGAGTAGGCAAATGATTCAATGTATCAATGTACTTTATGATCATCTTGTATCTTCAGCCGAACATGTGGAAAAAATTGTCATCGTAGGCTTTCGGGTTTAACCTCGAAACCAAGATGGTGGAGTGTTTCCGGATACTATTGTGGAATGTAAGCAATATTCACTATGTCCGGAAACCAGGCAACCCAGTCATTGTGCTCGAACAGAAAAAAATTTAGTTCGGGAGGTATGTTATATTACATGTGTAAGAAACATCTTCCAAGGAGAATAGTTCCGTTAAGGGTTCCTCTCCTTGGGTTGGCATGCTTTTAATTTTGCATGCCTAAGCTTTGATCCGAATTATGGGGAAACTGTTCCGCATTTTCTTTTGAAGAGTTACAAGAATGTAACAATTTGTCGTTTGATTGCCGACCAATTATTCTCTTAAGAACACTTGCTTTCGGCTTCACCCGTCTGAGGTACAGGTCCGGATTACCCGGTTGTAACAATCGCAGAGGTGCTCCCTGTATGCCCTAGCCGAATAATCGGAAACGTAGGGCATAAACACATGAGCAAGGTAACCCAGCTTGGCAAAAACTTAAGTCATAGAGGTGCATATAATGGGAAAAGGGGGTATATAAACAAACGACATAGAGAATGTGAGCTCTAGGCTCTGAATAATAATAAGCTTCGTTTAAAGAAGCCCCCAGTCATGGTGGGGTGCATACATTTAAAGATGTGTGCCCTTAAGAGTTCGGTCTATCCGAACAGATCCTGGGAATTGTATAAAAACAAAAACAAATTAAGAGGAGAAAAAGGGAACGAAAAAGAAACATGGCCGAACTTATGCGTAGAATCTTCTAAGCCGAGCAGCGTTCCATGGATTTGGCTCTAGGCGATTATCCGATGCATTACGAAGGCGATAGGCTCCTCCTGTGAGAACTTCATCTATAATGAAGGGCCCCTCCCATTTTGGTTTGAGCTTGTCCTTTTTCTTCTCTGGGAGGCGTAAAACGAGTTCGCGGACGTTATAAGTCTTGGCCCGCACTTCTCTGCTTTGGTATCTATGAGCCTGTTGTTGATAAAATGAGGAATGGGCTCGTGCAATATCACGCTCTTCCTCAAGGCCGTCTAGGTCGTCCTGCCGATCGAGCTCCGCTTCTCTCTCTTCGTACATGCGCACTCGAGGTGAGTCATGAATAAGGTCACATGGCAAGACAGCCTCTGCGCCGTACACCATGAAAAAAGGTGTGTATCCGGTCGTACGATTGGGTGTAGTCCGCAGCCCCCAGAGCACGGAATCGAGTTCCTCAACCCAGTGCTTATCTGACTCCCATAGGGATCGCACCAGTCTGGGTTTGATGCCGCTCATTATCAGGCCATTAGCCCGTTCGACCTGACCATTTGTTTGAGCGTGGTATACGGATGCATAATCAAGCTTAATGCCCATGTTAGCGCACCAATTCTTCACCTCATCGGCTGTGAAATTGGAGTCGTTATCAGTGATGATGCTATGCGGGACACCATAACGGTGTACCACGCTGGATATAAAGTCAATCACCGGCCCTGCTTCAGCCGTTTTTACTGGTTTGGCCTCTATCCAGTTAGTGAATTTATCCACCATAACCAGTAAATATTTCTTCTTGTGGCTTCCCCCTTTAAGGGGTCCGACCATATCTAGCCCCCAGACCGCAAAAGGCCAAGTGATGGGGATTGTTCTTAAGGCACTGGGCGGCATATGACTTTGATTGGCAAAAAGCTGACATCCCACACAGCTGGCATGTGCGTCTGCTCGGGTCGTTGGCCAAAAGAAACCTGTGCGGAAGGCCTTGCTTATGAGGGCCCGAGCTGCAGCGTGATGGCCACCTAGACCAGCATGTATTTCAGCCAAGAGCTGTCGTCCCTCCTCTTCGGAGATGCACCTTTGAAGGACTCCAATGGTACTTTTCTTGTATAGTTCACCTTCGTGAATTTTATAGGCTTTAGAGCATCGAACTACGCTAGGAAGGGTTCGGTCCATGGAGCAATAACGGCCATGATTACATGGGCGGAGGGTGTTATTTCGGTGCCTGAGCCCCCGATGATATCTGAATTGTGTTCGGCTTCTGAGGTATGATGGGTCCCGGACTAGTATTTCCGCTCTCATCTTGCCATACCACGGATGGCTTAAAGAGCCTTTCCACGAAGGTGTTAGGTGGGACAAGATCGCGTTTAGCACCCATTCGAGCGAGGATGTCCGCTGCCTGATTACTGTCTCGAGCAACATGATGGAACTCGAGCCCCTCGAACCGAGCCGATATGTTGAGTACAACGTTTCGGTATGCCGCCATTTTTGGGTCTTTTGCATCGAATTCTCCATTTATTTGGGATATTGCGAGGTTTGAATCCCCACGCACCTCTAGGCATTGTATGCCCATGGAGACAGCCATTCAGAGACCATGTAGAAGTGCCTCGTATTCGGCTGCATTGTTGGAGTCCGTATACATGATTTGCAACACGTAGCGGACTGTATCCCCCGTAGGGGATGTCAAGATGACACCAGACCCCACTCCAGCTAACATTTTAGAGCCGTCAAAGTACATGATCCAATTGGAGTATGTACTATACTCTTTAGGGAGCTCGGCTTTTGTCCACTCGGCGACAAAGTCGGCCAGCACCTGAGATTTAATAGCTCGGCGCGGCTTGTATGTTATTTCAAATGGAAAGAGCTCGATGACCCATTTTGCTATGCGACCGGTGGCATCCCGATTATTTATGATGTCATTGAGTGGCACTTCGAATGCCACCATGATCGAGCACTCTTGAAAATAATGCCGTAGCTTTCGGGATGCCATAAAGATCGCGTAAGCTATCTTTTGATAGTGAGGGTATCGGTATTTGCATGGTGTAAGGACCGCCGATACGTAGTATACTGGTTTCTCGATGGGGAATTTATGCCCCTCTTCCTCTCGCTCGACGATGAGCACAACGCTCACAACTTGGTGAGTCGCGGATATGTAGAGCAACATAGGCCCGCCAACCCCTGGGGCGGCTAGGATTGGGTTACCTGCTAACAATGTTTTTATTTCTTCGAATCCGGCTGTAGCCGCATCCGTCCATTCGAAGTGATCGGTGCGTCGGAGTAGTCGATAGAGTGGTAATGCCTTTTCTCCCAATCTGGAGATGAAGCGGCTTAAGGCTGCCACGCACCCAGCTAGTTTTTGGACCTGCTTTAAGTCTATTGGCGTTGCCAATTGTGACAGGGCTCGGATTTTGGCTGGGTTCGCTTCGATTCCTCTATTGGAAGCAATGAACCCAAGCAGTTTCCTGGCTGGAACGCCGAAAACACATTTTTCCGGATTAAGCCGTATGTCATATGTCCGGAGGTTGTCAAATGTGAGGCGTAGATCGTCCACCAATGATTCGACATGTTTAGTCTTAATGACCACATTGTCCATGTATGCCTCCACTGTCTTGCTGATTTGTTTTTCCAAACATGTTTGAATCATGTGTTGGTAAGTGGCACCAGCGTTTTTTAGCCCAAAGGGTATAGTGTTGAAGCAAAAAGGCCCATACGGGGTAATAAATGCCGTTGCGGCCTGGTCGGACTCCTTCATCTTAATTTGATGGTATCCGGAGTAGGCGTCGAGGAAACACAATGAGTCGTGTCCTGCGGTTGCGTCAATAATTTGGTCAATGCGGGGTAGTGGGAAGGGGTCCTTAGGGCAAGCCTTATTGAGGTCTTTGAAATCGACAAAAAGGCGCCAGGACTTGTCCTTCTTCAGCACCATGACCAGGTTGGCTAGCTAGTCCGGGTGCTTTATTTCTCTGATGAACCCGGCCTCGAGTAGTTTGGCTAGCTCCTCCCCCATAGCTTGTCGTTTGGGTTCGGAAAATCTCCGCAGCGTTTGCTTGACTTGTTTGAACCCCTTTATTATATTGAGGCTATGTTCGGCCAGTCTGCGTGGGATCTCGGGCATGTCCGAAGGGTGCCAAGCAAAGATGTCCCAATTTTCGCGCAAGAACGCTCGTAGGGCGGTGTCGACCGTCGGATCCAGCTGTGCTCCAGTGGATTCCGTTTTGTTAGGATCCGTCGGGTGCACTTGAAATTTGACTGTTTCATCTACTGGTTTGAAAGAGGTGGATTTGGGCCTCTTATCGAGGATCACATCGTCTTTGTCCATTGTGGAACGCAGGCTGGTTAGCTCTTCGGCCGCAAGGGCCTCGGATAGTGCCTTGAGGGCCAAGGATGCGGTTTTGTTTTTTGGCATGGAGTGCTATGTCCGGATCACTCACTACTGCAGGATGCTGCTAACGCGACACTACGATCAGGGACCCTTCGAGAAACTGTGTGCGATGCAATAATCGAAAATGATGCTGTATGAAAATTGTCAGAAATGTATAAAACATTTGCAATGACAGATGCATCAAACACAGTTCAGGTATTAGTTGCGTGTGCAATGAAGGGCATACGGTTCAGTTCACTTAACTGTTTGCGATGAGGAGGAACAAAAGAAACGGGCAGCTAGATGAAGGCGTGTGCGATACACAGCATACGGTTCACTCGGATGAACTGTTTGTGATTAGGCAACACAAAAGAAACGGTCAGCCAGATGAAGGTGTGTGCGATATACAACATATGGTTCACTCGGATGAACTGTTTGTGATTAGGCAACACAAAAGAAACGGACAACCAGATCAAGGTGTGTGCGATATACGCATGCGGTTCACTCAGCCCTTGTCGTCAGTGTGTGACCTCTGTGGCAACCGTTCGCCCCCCAGGCGCCTCTTCGTGTACCGTGCAACCGTCCACCGCCTCTTCGCCTTTCCCTCTCGATTTGGAACTACTATCGCACGCTCTTCCTCCCTCCTCCATTCGCCCTCACCCTTCCTTCTGCCATTGTTTGATCATCTTCTCCATGGAGGGAACAGGCGGGAAACGACCCCATTATTCTTGCCCCGGTCTGAATGATGACGTGGTGGAGGAACTCATTGATCGGTGCGACGTCATCACCTTGGCTAGCATGGCAGGTTTGTTCAAGACCATTCTCGACTCAACTAATAACATCATTACAAGGAACCCAAGGGTCCAAGAGCCTTTCGATCTCCCCTATCTTCTTTGCCATGACCCTGCTGACTGGCGCGGGGACGAGGGAAGCCTCGCCTTATGCAAGTTGATGCCGCTTGATAATGATACGTATGATGTTAAGATGCCATCGCTCAAGGGCAAGGCTTGGGCAGGCGCAAATGGAGATTTAGTTGTTTACATTGGGTACAACTGCGAGTGGGAACTTGTGAATGTGTACACTCGTCACCGGGTTCCACTTCCAAAAATCTCAGACGACTGCCTAGAGGTTGAGTACACCGGTATTCTACGTGAGTTCAAATACGATCGTGGTGATTGTCGTCTACAGAAGATAGCAATTTGTCGAGTTCCCAGCCACTATTGGGATTACTTGAACTATGAAGTTATTGCTATCTTTGACAAGCTTGTTGCCTTCCTTACTTCCACGCCTCGATGGATATTGCTCAAAAATCAATTTCTGTACAAGGATGAGTACTGTGATGCAATTCAATACGAGGGTCTTGTGTTTGCTGCCACCACTCGTGGCACTGTTTTTGCATGGAATCATCATGCTTTCGGTACGTTTGTCTTCCACCGTAATTATAATTGTTTCATCCACATGCATGCGGGTTAGCTAGTTTCCCTTTACTAATTAATTAACCTTCTTGTGTTTCCAAGGTCCTATGAACATTCCACCACCTATACTTTTAAATTTTTATAACCAAGGAGGAGATGACGATGCTGATGATCACGAGCTGGACCAATATACTCGGTGGCGCCTGGCAACTTATTCCGATGGATCACCTCTTCTTCTTGTCTGTATACAGGGCACTGCTGATGTTACTAAGGAAGCAGGTGTTGTCTCGCATGGTCGCACTCTCCGGACCTATTCCAACATCCGTTGTAGGGTATTCAGGACGGATACTAGTGTACTAGCGCCAAGACCTTCTCCCTGGTTCAGTATTGAAAGTCTTGGAGGAAACTCGCTCTTCCTTGGACAAAACTATCCAATGATGGTGGAAGGCGATCCAGCTGTTGTTGACACAACGTTACTACCATTTATGAGAAGCAACTGTATCTATACCTCGGACATTGCTATGCTTCCCTGCTGTCCCAATATGGGTCCTGACATAGGCCGCTTCAGCCTGGATGATCAGTCCTGCATTGGTCTCGAGATTGACAGTAGCTGGCCCTTCCTAGAGAATCACTTCTGGTTCAAAGCAAGCGTTTCCAGCACCGACGAGTGGTTGAGCTGAAGTTCATTTCATAGCTTTGTTATTTGTTGTGTGAGAAAAACTTTACTAGAATGTTTTGTTGGAAATGATCTGTCGGGTGGTTGGTGCGACATATGCCAACGGATGGCTTATCATTGTGGGTGCCAATAAGACATCGCCGATGCCTGGAAACGGGATGAGGCAAAAACATGCACGCCGGCGGATCTTACCCAGGTTCGGGGCTCTCCGAGGAGATAAGACCCCTAGTCCTGCTCTGCGGGGTCTCCGCATGATCACTAGATCAAGAAAAGGTAGCTACAATCGCTCCTAGAGCTGTTGGGTTCAAGGGAGAAGAAGAACAAGGCTAGCTCTTGCTTCTCTCTATCTCTATGGTGTGTGTGTGCTGTGTTCAGAAGCTAACCCTTTGCATGGGTGCCTCGGGGGTTTATATAGGCCTACCCCCTAGGGGTACAATTGTAATCCGGCTGGGCACTGGTCCCAACCGTCAGTGTCTATGCTCACCGGCTGTTGGGGCCCGCCGACTGGTGGGTCCCGCCGGCTGCCGGCCTCTTGGCCGACAGGCCGGCCCCACCGCCTAGGGTATTTTCGGCGGCTGCTTACTGTTGCCTCGCCCTGATGACGGGGGCTCCGTCGAGGTAAGCGTGGCTACAGTGGGCCGCCTTGGGGGCTCTCACTGTTGCCTTACCTCGTCTTGTCTCCTTAATGGGGCGCATGCTTCGAGGGAGGGGGTAGCCGGCTTCTGGGGGCCGGCTATGCCCTTGGCCGACTAGGGGAGGCCGGGCCGCCTCCGTGCTTCTCTCTGGCCGAGGGGACCCGCCGCCCGTGGGCCGTACGGGAGTCTGTCGTGGATGATGTTGAGGGTAGCATGGCTACAGTGCCGAGCCGAACGGGAGACGGCCGTCCCGTACGGCCTCCTGTGGCCATGCCTGCCTCGGGCTTCGGGGGTAGTGGGCCGCACTGTGGCCACACCCCGTCTTGTCACCATCATGTGGGTGTAGCTTTGGTGGTTGTGGTCTTGGCCGGCTTCTTGGAGTCGGCGCTCTTCGAGGCCGGCTTCCTGGAGTCGGCCACCCCGCGGATATCCTGGGGGGGGAGGTTGCTGAGGCTGGGCCGCTTCGGGGGTAGCCGGCCAGGGGAGGTGGTCCAATGCTTGGAGTGCTCGGAGGCCCAAAGGCCTGATAATTTTTTCAGAAGAACCAGGGGCAGTCGGTTAGGCTACCCATGGCCATTTACTCCGACAGTAGTCCCCGAAGCTGGTTGGGCTTCGAGGTTGAGTAGGAGTCGAGAAGCTCGGTCAGCTTCCTATCTTGACAAGTCGGCAATTGGGAGCCGGCTATGGTCAGGCGCGCCGCCTTGATCGAAAACTCCGGAGTCGGAGGGCGGGAGCTCGCCAGTGCGTGCACCGGGCCGTGGGCCGGCCTCTTGCCGTCTGCGAACCACGTGGCCCCTCTTGGCCGAAAAGCCTGCCAGCCCACGCGCGCGACGGGACGTCGCCGCAGGGCGGGGGCCCGCCACGTCCACGCCCGGGCCCAGGCGCGGATTCTCTGCATCCCAAAACCGTTCGCACATCTCCTTGCGGTAGTTTCGGCTCGCCTTTAGGGCGTAATAATCGCGAGGCGTGGGGGGAGTGGGTGCAGTTAATCCCACGTCTCCCCCCACGTCCGGCCTCCCCGGCCTCACCTCGCGAGGCTATAAGTAGGGGGAGAGGGAGAGCGGCAGGCTCTCGCACGCTCCTCCTCCTTCCACCGTCTTCTTCTTCTTGCCGTTTCTTGCGACAGCGCCTCGCCGCCACGCTCTTCCACTACTCGCTCCTCCGCCGCCGCACTTGTTTTCACCATGCCTCCCGCCACGGAGCAATATGGCGGGGATTGGGACGGCTCCAATGTCCACGAAGATCACATCGAGTTCCTCCGCCAGACGCGGCGGTTGCCCGGCGCGGACAAGGTGGAGGTCCGTCTCGCACCGGTGAGGGAAATTACGCCGGAGCCGCGGGAGGGCGAGCGGGTGGTCTTTTGCTCGCACTTCTTGCGCGGCATCGGCCTGCCAGTGAGCGCCTTCTTCCGCTCCTGGCTCGATTTCTACCAGCTCCAGCCGCACCACCTCACCCCAAACGCGGTGGTGCTGCTGTCAGCCTTCGTCACCCTGTGCGAAGGCTAACTCGGCGTCCTCCCTACCCTCGAGCTCTGGGGGGAGTTCTTCCAGTCCAAGCTGGGCACGCGCATGCAGGGCGTGCCGGCTGAGACTGGCGCCTTCATCGCGTCGCGGAGGTCGGTCGCCGACAACCCCTTCCCCGTCATCACGCTGATCCAGTCGGTGAAGAAGTGGCAAAAGTCGTACTTCTACGTGCGGAATATCGCCCCACGGGGCGACTACATCAACCTGCCGGCTTACGTAGCCGGCCCACCGGCAGGCCGGTGGCCCTAGTGGTCCTTCCGGGCCGTGACTCTGACGCCGGCCGGGTCCGCAGCCGTCGCCCGAGTGCGAGTGCTGACCCAGTCGGAGGGCTTGATGGGGCCCGACCTGCTGGCCGCCTTCGTCACGCGCCGGGTACTTCCGCTCCAGAGCCGTCCTCATCTGATCTGTCAGATGAGCGGCCAGCTCGATCCAAGCCGGATGTGCACCAAGGACATGCCGCGCGAGGAGGTCGCCTATATGGTGAACTACCTCGCGAACTGCAAACTCTCCGAAGAGTGGCAGTTCGGCAAGGAGCCATACAGCCGAGCCAATCCACTGCCCACGGTATGTTCTCCTTATCTCTTCTTTTTCTCTTACCTTTGTTGCCGAGTTCCTCTTGGCCGACTCTAACTTAGTCGGCTTGTTTTTCGACAGAGCCCTCTTCTTCGGCCGGCCGGCGGGTCAGATGCGGAGCGTCGATTCGTCCCCGACCGGACGGAACACGATCTGGAGGACCCCGACTTGGGGCCGGCCGCTCTGGACGACAACATCGAGCCGGGTGGAGGCCAAGCCGGCGGCGAAGCAGGCGGCTCCGGGCTCGGAGTCACCTTCGACGACTGGCCGGACGACGATGAGGCCGAAGTCGCCCCGCGGCACCGGCCGGCATCCAGACGCGGCGCGGGTTCCTCCGCTGCACCGCCTGCTCGGGGCGGAGGGCAGAAGCGTCGTACCGCCCAGGGTCTGTTCGGCAGTCGGACAAAGAAGCCATGGGGCGGGGCGGCAGTGACCAGGCGGGAGGAGGCGGCCGCGAAGGCGGCTCGCTTTCGCAAGACGGTGAAGCAACCGCAGACCGTGTCGGCGTAAGTTTGAATTCTTTTGTATACTCTTTTTCTTTCTTTTCTCTGGTGGTTCCTGAACCCTTGTCTTTTTCTCCAAACGACCAAAGCTCCGTTGTCGCTTGAGCGGGCGGCTGCCGCTTCCGTCGTCGAGTCGCCGAGGGGGTCTGGGAGCACCACTCGCCGCGTGGACCCCCGTGCCGACCTTCAAGAAGCGACAGAACGGAACGCGCGGGAGGCGCGGGAGGAACGGGAGGCGCGAGAGGCGGAGGCACGGAGGGCGGCCGCCGCCCAGGCGGCGCGGGAGGAGGAGGCGGCGAAGGCGCTCGCCGACGCCGTAGCCAGGGCCCAAGCGGAGGCTGCAGCTGCAGCGGCGGCGGGGGAGGTCTTGATGGTCACCCCGCTGCGCGTCGTAGCGCCTGGGGACATGGAGCCCTCGCCAGAAGGGGCCAGCGGCGACCAGCCAGGGCTTGAGAGGGACGACGACGTCATCGTCCTGGAGAGGGCGCCGGTGCCGACCCTGCCAACTGGGGCGGCTCAAGGCGGCAGGCCTGATCCGCCGCCTGCGCAGTCGGCGGGGGGCGAACCGGTCGCGAGGACTGAGATGGCGGTCCGGATGCCCCCGAGTCGTCGTGCGGGGAAAGCTGTGTCGAAGCCACAGAAGGCCGCGTCGGAGCCGCAGCTGGCCGTGGGCTCCAGCTCGTCGGCCCAAGATGCGGAGGCGGCCAGCGCTACCTCGGGGTGGACGCCAGGCGGAGGGACGGCCGTGATGAACGTGGCCGCGCAGGACGTCCGGACCCGGCTCCAGGGCCAGGCTATGGCGTTGAGGCAGTTCACCGACGAGTTCCTTGCGACGCGGGCGGCCATCCGGGTTAGTCTTCCCATCTTGCTTCTTCTTGATTTTGATTTCTTCTTGATCTTGATTTCTTCCGTGGGGGCGCGTCAGCGCACCCACTGGGTGTAGTCCCCGAGTTCCGAGTCGGCTGCTGAGCAGGCGGCTTGGAACTTCTTAGTGGATTTGTCTTTGCTATTCTTGTTCTTACTTCGATCTTCTGTCTATCTTGCAGGACTACCACAATCTTCGTGCGGCCGCCTTCAACTCCCAGGCTCGGGAGCTGACCCAGAAGACCACCGACCTTACTGAGAGCCGAGGTACGTGCTTTGTTCTTTATCTCATGTGGGGGCGCGTCAGCGCACCCACTGGGTGTAGTCCCCGAGATTCGGGCCGACTGCTGAGCAGTCGGGTCGGATCTTCCTTAACGACTTCCTCTTACTGTTCTTTCTTTTTCTGCCGTCTCTGCAGCGGCCAACGCCAGTCTGAGGGCACAGCTGGGGGAGTCTCAGACTGCCCTTCGTGCCAAGGATGCCGAGCTCGCCGCCTTGGTGCAGGAACGCGACCGCCTGGCCAAGAAGTTGGCCGACCAGGAGGAAGGCCACAAGGCGGCTCTGAAGGCGGTGCAGGACCGCGAAGCCGCCCTCCAGGCCGAGTACAAGACGGAGGCGGCTGGCTGGGCTGAGGCCAAGCAAACTCTGATCTCTGGCTATGGTCAGATCGAAGATCTGGTTGATGGTAAGCCGCCTACCTCTTCGTCCTTTCTTGCCATCTGCCACTTTTGGCTCGTTTTCTGACTTGGTGCTCTTTTCTTCTTCTCTTCTTCCTTCTTGCCCAGAATATTTCCCTGGCTATTCTACCGCCGCCAACCAGACCATCGAGGCCCGCCGCCAGGCGCGGAGGCAGGCTGGCTTCGAGATTTCGCCAACCGCCGGCCGTTCGCTGGAGGAGCAGCTCTTGGCGATCCAGGCCCGCATCCAGCCGGCTCACCGACTGCTCCTCCGGCTTCAGCGTGCCGGGGCGCAAGTCTTGGCCGCCCTCTGGCCCGGCCAAGTGGTTCCTCTCACCCCAGTCGGACTGCCGCTGGCTGGAGGTGGCAGTCGGCCGCTTCGAAGCCTGGAAGGCCTCGGCGGCTCGCTCCGGTGCTAGGCGGGCGCTGGAGTTCGTCAAGGCCTGGTATCCCGGCCTAAGCCTGGATAAGCTGGCTACCTGGCGGCAGCAAGCCGACACGGAGCTGGAGCCGGCGCGGCCGGCTATCATCCGGCGGGCTTCGGCGATCACCGACTACACCAACACCAGCGTCTTCGCCCCCGAGGTGGATGACAACGGTGTCGCCCAGCCGGAGGAGTGGTTCGGGCTGAACCCGGCGGACGGTGAAGACTCGGCGGAGGAGATCGACTCCAGCGACGAGGGCGAAGAGGAGGAGGAGGAGGGTGAAGACGCCGAGCCGGCTGGTGGAGCAGCCGACCAGCCTCAGCTTGACCGCGCCTCCAGCACTACGTCGCGTGCGAGTGCGTCGCCTGCCACTGGTGGTGACCAAGCCGAGACTCGCTAGGCGGCCACTCCTTCAGCCGGCGGGGCCGTCTCCACCGACCAGCTCGGCTTCCGCGCCACGCCCTAGTCTGCCATCTTTTGTTTTCCTGTCTTGTTACTTTTGGAACAATTTTTGGTTAAGTCTGCACAATTCCACCCACTGGGTGTATTCGAACTTATGTCTGTTGCCAGCCTGTTGGGGGCTTTATATGTATATATAACTTATGCATGCATTTGGCTTTTCCTCGTACTTTGCTTTTTATCCTTCTGCTGTTTCCTTTGCCGCCCTCCCTTGGTTTCCGCCTCCCCAGTCGGACAGTTGCTCTGCAATCTGCAGCTGGAGGAGTGCTTGGCCAATTGAGGGGGGAAGTACTCTAGCTTTGCTGGACTAAAGCTAAGTGTTTAGGAAGCCGGCCAGCTGGCTGTTCTGACAGCCGGCGAGCGTGTTTGGAGGCCGTCTTTTTGCTATATAAGTTCGTTGTTCCTTAGCCGTTTTTCGTGTGGGCATCCTTTCTGCCTTGCCTCATGCTAGTCGGACAGTCGGTTCTTCGAGCTGCGACTTTCAACAAGAGATGACTTCGGGAGCCGGCACACTACTTTTCTGACTTTAGGTAGAACTTTTTAATATAGCTTAAGGCGGCCAGTCCCCGGGCCGACTAGTCGAACCCGGTGCCAGACAAGAAATCAAATGTAATAATATTTCATGGATATGACACTCGTAATTCATAGATAAACAAAGGCAGTCCCCGAGTACTGTTCGGGGGGCCTGTTGGTTTGTACTTAATACAAAAGGGTAGCATGATACATACTGCTTTCAACTGTAAAATCGTCTCAGGAGGTTTGCGTTCCATGGTCGCCCCAACTCCTTGCCGGAGTCGTCTCTCTTGCGTGCTCTTGGTTTTTGCGCGTCGATCAGGTAGTAGGAGTCATTGCCTAGTGCCTTGCTGATGATGAAGGGGCCTTCCCAAGGGGCCGAGAGCTTGTGCTGGCCGGCTGTTCGCTGGATCAGCCGGAGCACAAGGTCGCCCTCTTGGAAGGATCTTGGCTTGACCTTGCGGTTGTAGTAGCGGCGCAACCCTTGCTGGTAGATGGCGGACCAGCTGAGTGCTAACAGCCGGCCTTCTTCCAGTAGGTCAACGCCGTCTTCTCTTGCTTCCTTGGCCTCCTCCTCTGTGTACATGGTGATCCGAGGCGAGTCGAACTCGATGTCTGTTGGGATGACAGCCTCGGCACCGTACACGAGGAAAAATGGAGTGAAGCCAGTTGACTTGTTGGGTGTAGTGCGCAGACTCCAGAGGACAGCCGGCAGCTCATCGAGCCAGCAGCCGGCTGATCGCTCCAGTGGTACAACCAGTCGGGGCTTGATGCCGGAGAGGATAAGTCCATCTGCTCGCTCGACCTGGCCGTTTGACTGCGGGTGGGCAACGGACGCTAGGTCCAGTCGGATGCCCTGCGTCGCGCAGAAACGTGCCAGTGCTCCTTTGGCGAAGTTCGTGCCATTGTCGGTGATGATGCTGTGCGGCACGCCGTACCGAGTAGTGATGTCGGTGATGAATGTCACGGCAGTCGGCCCGTTCAGCTTCTTGATCGGCTTTGCTTCGATCCAGTTTGTGAACTTGTCCACAGCGACAAGTAGATGCGTCAAGCTACCGCGGGCTGTCTTGAAAGGGCCCACCATGTCCAGTCCCCAGACGGCAAAGGGCCAGGTGAGGGGAATGGTCTTGAGTGCAGAAGCCGCAGATGTTGCTAGGAACTAAAAACTTGGCATCCTCTGCAGCTCTTGACTATTTCTTTAGCATCCTCCAAGGCAGTCGGCCAGAAGAAACCATGGCGGAAAGCCTTGGCCACAAGTGATCTTGAGGCTGCGTGGTGGCCGCATTCGCCTTGGTGGATGTCTTTGAGGATTGCCACTCCTTTTTCTGGCTCAATACAACGCTGGAAGACTCCAGTGACGCTGCGCTTCACAAGCTCTCTGTTGATTATTGCATATGCTGCGGCTCGTCGTTGCACTAGTCTTGCTGAGATCTCATCAGCCGGCAGCTCTCTGCTGACTAGGAACTTGAGGATGGGCTGTGCCCATGACGGAGCTGTGACTTCTTCTTCTGTTAGTGTAGCCACCATGACTCGGGTGGGTGGGTTGGGTGGCGCGGAATTGGAGTCGGCCATCGCTTCTTGTGTCGTTGCAGTCCCCGGGCCGACTGCTGCAGTCCCCGGGCCGGGCTCTGAAGTCCCCGGGCCGGGTGCGACTACGGCAGTCCACGGGCCAGTTGTCGAAGTCCCCGTGCCGCCTGCGGGGTTCCTCCAGTCAGATCCGGCTGTGTCTGGCGCAGGTGGTACGAAGATAGAGTCCGACTCTGGAGACGACTTGATGGATGGCTTGAGGAGGCGCTGGAGGGAGATTCCAATCGGTATGGCTTGTCGGGTGGAGCCGATTCGTGCTAGGGCATCTGCTTGGTCGTTGTCGACCCTTGGCACGTGGAGGAACTCGCACCCTTCAGAGTATCCGTTGATCTGCTGGACGAGGAATCGATAGCTCGCCATGTTCGCGTCCTTGGCGTCCCAGTCGCCAGACGACTGCTGGACCACCAAGTCTGAGTCGCCGTAACACAGGATCCGGCGTATGCCGAGCTCTTTGGCTAGCCGGAGCCCGTGTACGAGCGCCTCGTACTCGGCCACGTTGTTGGAGGCGGCGAAGTGGATCTGCAGTGTGTACTTGAGCTTGTCGCCTTTGGGAGAGGTGAGGACGATGCCGGCTCCCAAGCTGGTGCGCATCTTGGACCCGTCAAAGTGCATCCGCCAATGGGTAGAGTCGGGAGCCGGCGGTAGGTACTGGGTCTCGGCCCAGTCGACAAGGAAGTCGGCCAACGCTTGGGACTTGATGGCGGTGCGGGGTTGGTAGAAGATTGTGTAGGGCGCCAGTGCAATGGCCCATTTAGCCACCCGGCCGGATGCATCCCGGCTGCCTATGATCTCGGCGAGCGGGGCGGTGCACACGACCGTGATGGGGTGCTCTTGGAAGTAGGGCTTCAGTTTCTTGGCAGCGAAGTATACCCCATAGCACATCTTCTGGTAGTGCGGGTAATTCTGCTTTGAGCTGGATAACACTTCGCTTAGGTAGTACACCGGCCTCTGGACTAGCTGGGCTCGGCCTTCTTCGGGGCGCTGGACCACAACAATAGTGCTGACGACTCGGCTAGTCGCGGCGATGTAGAGGAGCATGGGCTCCTTTTCAGTCGGCGCTGCCAGGACAGGCGGAGTGGTCAGCATTTTCTTCAACTCATGGAAGGCTTGGTCGGCTTGGTCATTCCACTCGAAGTGAGTGGACTTCTTCATGAGTCGGTACAAAGGGAGAGCCTTCTCTCCTAGTCGGCTGATAAAACGATTCAGGGAGGCTAAGCAGCCAGTGAACTTCTGCACATCTCGCAGTTTGGTGGGAATCTCCATCCTCTCGATGGCCTTGATCTTGACAGGGTTGCATTCGATGTCGCGTTCGGAGACTAGGAAGCCTAGCAGCTGGCCGGCTGGTACTCCGAACACGCACTTCTCGGGGTTGAGCTTGATTTGGAATCGGCGCAAGTTGGCGAATGTTTCTTTCAGGTCTTCCAGCAGGGTACCGTGCTTCTCTGTCTTCACCACAATGTCGTCTACATAGACGTGGGCATTTCTGCCGAGTTGTTTCAAGAGGCATTTCTGCATGCAACGCTGAAAAGTGGCACCGGCATTCCTCAAGCCGAATGTCATAGTCAGGTAGCAGAAATCTCCAAAGGGTGTGATGAAGGCAGTCTTCAGGCGGTCAGCTGGGTCCAACTTGATCTGATGGTACCCTGATTACGCATCCAAAAAACTTAACAGCTCGCATCCGGCTGTGGAGTCTATCACTTGATCAATCCGTGGCAAAGCAAACGGATCCTTTGGGCAGGCCTTGTTCAGGCTGGTGTAGTCTATACACATACGCCACTTGTTATTCTTCTTCAGAACCAAAACTGGGTTGGCAAGCCATTCTGGAAAGAACACTTCCATGATAAAGCCAGCGGCAAGGAGCCGGGCTATCTCTTCTCCCACAATTCTTCGCTTCTCTTATGACAGTCGGCGGAGGGGTTGCTTGACCGGCTTCGCATCAGCTCGGACATGTAGCTTGTGCTCGGCGAAATCCTTCGGGACACCCGGCATGTCCTTTGGGGACCATGCAAAAATGTCTCGATTCTCACGGAGGAAGTCGACGAGCTCGCCTTCCTATTTACTGTCCAAGTTCGCCCCAATGACAGCGAATCTCTCCGGGTTCTCCGGGTCCAGAGGTATCTTCTTCGTCTCTTTGGCAGGCTGGAAGGAGCACTGCGCATCACAATCTTTGGGGTTGGGGGACAGGGCCGACTGCTTGCCGGCCATGGCCACAACCCGTTCCAGCATCTTCTTCTCTTCTGCCACCACGAGGGACTCGGCCAGCCGGCTGCTGGCCATGGCGCACTCGATGGACTTCTTGTAGTCGCCGGCTACCGTGATGATCCCCTTCGAGCTCGGCATCTTCATCTTCAGGTAGGCGTAGTGGGGCACAGCCATGAACTTGGCTAGAGCAGGTCGGCCAAGCAGAGCGTGATAGGGGCTCTCCAAATCCACTACCTCGAACCAGATCGCCTCTCGGCGAAAATGATCTTTGTCTCCGAAGAGAACATCCATTTTGATCTTGCCGATTGGGGAGCAAGATAAGCCGGGGACGATCCCATGGAAGACGGTGCGGCTCGGCATAAGCTGCTTCGCTTTGATGTTCAGCTTCTCCATGGTATCGCGGTACAGTATGTTGATACTGCTTCCACCATCTATCAGGACGCGGGAGAATCGGGCAGCTCGCCTCTCTGTCGCGAGGGTGACATCCAAGACCATTGCATAGGAGCCAGGCGAAGGCATCACCTCTGGGTGGTCGGCCTGGCTCCAGCTGATTGGCTTCTCTGACCAGTGCATGAACTCGGGGGCGCTAGAGGCGACTGCATTAACTTCTTGATGTTGTCGGCGTCGACTGCGCTTATCGTCGGCTTGACTGGTGAAGACGACGTAGGCGGCGTGCTCTTCGGGGAATTCGTCTTGGACGGCGCCGACTGCCGGCCGAGCCGCCGGCTGCTGGGGGGCTGGAGGCGGCGGACCGGGAGGCGGAGGCGGCAACATCCCCTCGCCCTTGGTGATGCGGGTGAGCCAATGGCATTTCCGGGTTGTGTGGTTGGACGGCTTCGCGCCGCTGTGGAATTTGCAGGGGGCATCAAGAGCCTGTTCGTAGGAGAAAGCCGGCTGCCAAGCCGGCCTGCCACCCTTCTTCTTGGGAGCGGGCCGTTCTTCGGGCTGCTCATCTTCAACGGTGGCCACCTGCTGACTGGTTGAAGTCGGCATGGGGGCCTTGCGCTTGTGGTCGTTCTGGTAGGGGCGCCGATTAGGGTCGCCAGCCGGCGTCTTGGGAGCCGGAGCAATCACCTTCCCCGAGGCGTCTACTCGGAGCTCGGTCTTCATTGAGGAGTCGGCCGTGGCGTACTTGTCCGCGATGACCAGCAGCTCGTCGAGGGTAGCCGGCTCATCGCAGAGGAGTCGGTGCTTGAGGAGGGTGCCCTCTCGGCACCCGGCGGTGAAGTACTCGATGGCCTGGACCTCATGCACCCCCTCGCAGGAGTTGCGGAGCTCGGCCCACCGCGTGAGGTAGTCGCGGGTCGACTCGTTGGGCCCTTGGACGCAGAGGGAGAGTTGGCGAGGCTTGGGAGGCCGCTTGTAGGTGCTGGTGAAGTTGCGGACGAAGACTTCCGTGAAGTCCAGCCAACTGTTGATGCTGTAGGGCTTGAGGCTGTTGAGCCATGTGCGCGCCGTGCCTTGCAGCATGAGGGGGACGCACTTCACGGCGACGCGCCGATTGCCGTTGGCTATGCTGACGGCCGTGGAGTAGTCGATGAGCCAATCTTCCGGCTTCACTGAGCCGTTGTACTTGGGCGTGTCTCTGGGGAGCGAGAACCCTTTGGGGAAGGGCTCGTCGCGGATGCGGGGGCCAAAGCATGGCGGGCCGACATCGTCTTCTTCTTCTAACGCCAAGGATCGAGCAAGGCGGTCGATCCGGTGGCGGGCGTCGTTCTCGCCGACTCCTTCTCGGCGGCCGAGTCGGTCGCCAAGAGTCGGGTGCGTGATAGGTGGCGGGGTGAGGCGTCTTTCTCTTCGAGGCGGAGGAGGGGGCAGATTTCCTTGGTGCTCCACTGCTCGAGGGTGGCCCTCCGCGTCGCGCTCGATGGTGATGCGAGTCCGGCTGCGGCTGGCAGCCGGCTCCTTGTCTTTCTTCTGGCGTGCGCCGCTTGCAGTCGGCGAGCGGGACGTCGCGGCGTGCTCCCGGCGCGGGGGTTGACTATCAGCTCGGGCGCCGGCTTTGTGCCGTTCTGCAGCCGCGTCGAGCAGCTGCTGGATCCGTCTCGTCATGTAGGGGAGCTCATCGGCTCCCAGCCCATTGAGCTCTTCTGCGGCCGCCTGAGCGGCTCGCAGGTTCTCGAGCGGGATGGCGTAGATGGGGCGATCCGCCCCCAGCATGCTGGCGACGGCCGCGCCGCGCTTCTAGACGAAGCCGGCTCGGCTCGGGCCGCTAGGCGTTGGCGTACCGAAGGCGGCACGGTCGACTTCGCGCTGGTGGGCCTCGGTGAGGCGTCTCATGGAGGCTATCTTCTGGCCTTCCGCGATGAGGGCGAGGTCGCGTGCCTCCAGGGTCTCAGCGTCGGCGTCAGCCGGGATGGGGACGGAGAGGTCGTGCATCGCCGCTTGCAGGGCGTCGTGGGCGTTCTCGCCCGAGTTGGCGACATGGCTGATGACCAGCACTTCGGTGACGGCGCTGCTGCCGCTGTCAGCTCGAGGGAGGGGATCGTCGAAGATCACCACGTCGGAGGGGTAGGCGTCAAGCGATGCTGTGTTGGAGTCGACGAGCATCGGGTCGGTGGAGCCGACCGACTCCATATCTGCAGC
The DNA here is from genome assembly GCF_018294505.1 of Triticum aestivum. Lineage (NCBI taxonomy): Eukaryota > Viridiplantae > Streptophyta > Magnoliopsida > Poales > Poaceae > Triticum > Triticum aestivum. The sequence goes on along the minus strand of NC_057814.1, from coordinate 400,956,131 downwards.
AGGCTCGCTGGAGACGTGAAGCTGGTCGAGGAGGCTGACGAGGTGGCTCTCGGGGTAGTCTGTGCCTGCGTCGGACGCAGGCTCGTCAGAGATGCAAGTCTCGCCGAGCAGATCGGTGAGGCAGCTCGCTGCACAGGCGTCGTCGACGCCTTGCAGCGCGTCGAGGCAAACGCCATCGGGCGCAGTAGGCTGGCTGCGCTCGCGGGGGAGGAAGAGGGTTCCCGTCCAGAACAGGTCTCCGGACGACGGTACACCTGGCCCCATGGTGGGCGCCAAATGTCGGGTGGTTGGTGCGACATATGCCAACGGATGGCTTATCATTGTGGGTGCCAATAAGACATCGCCGGTGCCTGGAAACGGGATGAGGCGAAAACATGCACGCCGGCAGATCTTACCCAGGTTCGGGGCTCTCCAAGGAGATAACACCCCTAGTCCTGCTCCGCGGGGTCTCCGCATGATCACTAGATCAAGATAAGGTAGCTACAATCGCTCCTAGAGCTGTTGGGTTCAAGGGAGAAAAAGAACAAGGCTAGCTCTTGCTTCTCTCTATCTCTATGGTGTGTGTGCTGTGTTCAGAAGCTAACCCTTTGCATGGGTGCCCCGGGGGGTTTATATAGGCCTACCCCCAGGGGTACAATTGTAATCCGGCTGGGCACTGGTCCCAGCCGTCAGTGTCTATGCTCGCCGGCTTCTCCGCCGGCTGTTGGGGCCCGCCGACTGGTGGGTCCCGCCGGCTGCCGGCCTCTTGGCCGACAGGCCGGCCCCACCTCCTAGGGTCTTGTCGGCGGCTGCTTACTGTTGCCTCGCCCCTGATGACGGGGGCTCCGTCGAGGTAAGCGTGGCTACAGTGGGCCGCCTCGGGGGCTCTCACTGTTGCCTTACCTCGTCTTATCTCCTTAATGGTGCGCATGCTTCGAGGGAGGGGGTAGCCGGCTTCTGGGGGCCGGCTATGCCCTTGGCTGAGTAGGGGAGGCCGGGCCGCCTCCGCGCTTCTCTCTGGCCGAGGGGACCCGCCGCCCGTGGGCCGTACGGGAGTCTGTCGTGCATGACGTTGAGGGTAGCATGGCTACAGTGCCGAGCCGAACGGGAGACGGCCGTCCCGTACGGCCTCCTGTGGCCATGCCTGCCTCGGGCTTCGGGGGTAGTGGGCCGCACTGTGGCCACACCCCATCTTGTCACCGTTATGTGGGTGTAGCTTTGGTGGTTGTGGTCTTGGCTGGCTTCTTGGAGTCGGCGCTCTTCGAGGCCGGCTTCCTGGAGTCAGCCACCCCGCGGATATCCTGGGGGGAGGTTGCTGAGGCTGGGCCGCCTCCCGTGAGTCGGCTTCGGGGGTAGCCAGCCAGGGGAGGTGGTCCAATGCTTGGAGTGCTCGGAGGCCCAAAGGCCTGATAAGTTTTTTGGAAGAACCAAGGGCAGTCGGTTAGGCTACCCGTGGCCATTTACTCCGACATGATCTATAATCCAACGTGTATCCACGTTGTCGTTGTGTGCTGATGACTTGTTGTATGTAATCAATGGTACATTTGCATATGCGCCCATCAACTCACGCCTGCTAGTGGTGTCCATATGAACAGTGCTAGTGATTTTAGTTGCAAAAATTAGATAGTGCTAGTGATTTTTAGCTGCATATTTTGACAAATCGCAATGTTACAAGGTTGACAAATGGCAATGTTACTAGATAAACAAATGTCAATATTTCCAGTTTGACAAATGGCAACATACTCAAAATGACAGATATGCAAATCTTACCCAATTGTTTGTACGTGGTTGCGCACGGGTCATGCAAAACAACTGTTTGCGTTGAAGGGATGCAACAATCCTGCTCGGCACATTTTCCCTTGGCTTCCTGGGGAAGCTGTCGGTTTGCATCCGGGTGTTCTAAATAAAATGTTTGCGATGAGTGTTTTATATTTAAAAACCATTGCCATTTTTTTCAAAAGAAAATCGTTTGATAAGTCTGTACATTAAGAGAGAAAAACGCAAGTTCGTTCAAACAATATCTTTCATTCAGTCACACTGCGAATTTATATTCATATGATCGAGAATTCGAGATACAGTATTAAACCCCAAAAAAACTATTTTCGGTGGCGGCGGAGGCGGCGTGCCGCGCCGTCGTTGCCGTTGTCGTCCTCCGGACGCTGTTGTTGAAGTCTTCAAGGCAGCACAAAATGTTATTCACTTGTAAATCAAACATCATGTCGTCGCGCAATCGACGGGCGGGGCGTGGGAGGACGGCAACTGGCGCCGCTGAGAGGTAGCGGTCGACGGCAGTGTCCCATGCCGCTGAGGGGGCGCACGCATGGGCACGGGCACATGCGCGGCGGGTGCAGCCAAACGCACGGGGCGGCGCCACGGTGGGTGGAGGGGTGCGCACGGGCACGGGCGCTGGCATGTACATGAGCTCGCGCGGGTCCTCGGAGACCTCGCTGACGCCCGCGGCTTCTAGCTCTATGATAGTGCTCGGCGGCCAACCCGTCAATGCTACGGGGATGGTCGCTGGCGCGGGCGTGGGGACGGGAGCGGGGACGGGAGCGGGGCAGCAACCGTCGTGGCCAGCTCGTTCTAGGCCATGTCCATGAGGCCCCATTCCTCCTTATTTTCTATCTCCTCCAGCTCGGAGTCGACTTCACCAAACTTGAAGAGTAGTGGCAGATGATCGTTCTGCGGCATGGCGTTGGTGGAGGTCTGCGGCTGCGAGAGGGAGGGGAATGGGAGGCGAATAGTAAGACCGCCCGTATTAAACAACGGCTCGGGCGCCATTAATGGAGAGGAAGGTGGGCGGCCATGGAAGCCAAAGGGCTCGCTTCCTAGTGAGCCTGAGCAGCGTACAACTCGCATGCTTCCCGGTGAGCCTGCGCATTGGAGGAAAACTTGCACGCCTCTCGGTCAGCCTGCGCACCGGACTGCGCTCGCACGCCTCCCGTTCAGTCAAGGTCAAGCAGTTGTCTGCACGGCACCTCCTACAGCCATTAAAACCAAGACACGTGGCATCACGTGAATGGTTAAAAGAACGCACACGGTTTGAATTCTACAAACGTTTGAGATATTAAAGTGGCAGCTATTTTTTCAAAATGCCTTTGTTGGCTGTCATTATTCGAGTGCGCCTTCTCTCAAAATGGACACAAAAAATGCCACAGCATGGCAGGTGTCATTCCATGATAGCATGCCAAGTTTCATGAATTTCAGACGAGTTTTGGATTTACTAGAATTTAAAAACCAGGCATCTCAATGTTTTGCCAGCAATCAACGGTGCCCTGGTGTTTGAAATTCATTCCCATTTCTTGCATGGGACCTAAGCATGCACCCAAGGACACAGATTTGATTTTTCAACCAATTTATATGCACTGGAGCATGTGCATGTAGTTCAAATTTGAATTATGCACATAAATGCATTGAAAACTTAGTTAATGCATAAAAATATCCAAACGAACCGCGAAAAATCCCAAAAATTGACACAACACTCATGTTGTTCTATCTTGACACGAGAAAGTTTATGAAAGCAATAAGAGGCAATGGATATCGTTTCGTACCCAAAGGTGGGACGTTCCCTACCAAAACCATCATGCCAGTTGTGAGAAGCGTATACCCGAACCTGCCCCGAATGGGACAATTTTTTTACCACGGCATGTTGATGCCGCTCCATGATAGCATGCCAAGTTTCATGAATTCCAGACGAGTTATAGTTTTACTAGAATTTAAAAACCAGGCATCTCAACGTTTTGCCGGCAATCAACAGTGCCATTGTGTTTGAATTTCATTCTCATCTCTTGCATGGGACCTAGAAATTCACCCAAAGACACCGATTCGATTTTTCAACCAACTTTAGTGCATTGGAGCATGTGCTTGTAGTTCAAATTTGATTATGCACATAAAGTGCCTAGAAAATCAAGTTAATACATAAAAATGTCCAAACGAACGCCGAAAAATCACAAAAATTGACACAACAATCATGTTGTTCTATGTTGACACTAGAAATTTTTTGAAAGCAATAAGAGGCAATGGATATCGTTTCGTCCCCAAAGGTGGGACGTTTCCTATCGAAACCATCATGCTTGTTGTGAGAAGCTCTGGTTTGTGAGAAGCTTACACCCGAACCTGCCCCAAATGGGACAATTTTTTTACCACGGCATGTTGATGCCGCTCCATGATAGCATGCCAAGTTTCATGAATTTCAGACGAGTTATGGATTTACTAGAATTTAAAAACCAGGCATCTCAATGTTTTGTCGGCAATAAACAGTGCCCTGGTGTTTGAATTTCATTCCAATCTCTTGCATGAGACCTAGAAATTCACCCTAGGACACACATGTGATTTTTCAACCAACTTTGGTGCATTGGAGCATGTGCTTGTACTTCAAATTTGAAAGTATGCACATAAAATGCCTACAAAACCCATTTAATGTATAAAAAAGGCCAAACGAACCCCAAAAATTCCAAGATTAAACACAACACTCCTGTTGTTCTATGTTGACACTAGAAATTTTTTGAAAGCAATAAGAGGCAACGGATATCGTCCCGTCCCCAAAGGTGGTACGTTCCTATCGAAACCATCATGCTTGTTGCGAGAAGCTTATAACCAAACCTGTCCCAAATGGGACAAAATTTTCACCACGGTATGTTGATGCCGCTCCATGATAGCATGCCAAGTTTCATGAGTTTCATACGAGTTTTGGACTTACCAGAATTTAAAAACCAGGTATCTCAACGTTTTCTCGGCAATCAACAGTGCCCTGGTGTTTGAAATTCATTCCCGTCTCTTGCATGGGACCTAAGCATGCACCCAAGGACACACATGTGATTTTTCAACCAATTTATATATACTGGAGCATGTGCATGTAGTTCAATTTTGAATTATGCACATAAAATACCTAGAAAACTCAGTTAATGCATAAAAATGTCCAAACGAACCCCGAGAAATCCCAAAAATTGACACAACACTCCTGTTGTTCTATGTTGACACGAGAATTTTTTTGAAAGCAATAAGAGGCAATGGATATCATTTCGTCCCCAAAGGTCGGACGTACATTCCCTACCTAAACCATCAGGCTTGTTGTGAGAAGCTCTGGTTTGTGTGAAGCATATACCCAAACCTGCCCCACGGCATGTTTATGCCACTCCATGATAGCATGCCAAGCTTCATGAATTTCAGACGAGTTTTGGATTTACTAGAATTTAAAAACCAGGCATCTCAATGTTTTGCCGGCAATCAATGGTGCCCTGGTGTTTAAAATTCATTCTCATTTCTTGCATGGGACCTAAGCATGCACCCAAGGACACAGATTTGATTTTTCAACCAATTTATATGCACTGGAGCATGTGCATGTAGTTCAAATTTGAATTATGCACATAAATGCATTGAAAACTCAGTTAATGCATAAAAATGTCCAAATGAACCCCGAAAAATCCCGAAAATTGACACAACACTCCTGTTATTCTATGTTGACACGAGAAAAAATTTGAAAGCAATAAGAGGCAATGGATATTGTTTCATCCCCAAAGGTGGGACGTTCCCTATCGAAACCTTCATGCTTGTTGTGAGAAGCATATACCCGAACTTACCCCAAATGGGACAAATTTTTACCACGGCATGTTGATGCCGCTCCATGATAGCATGCCAAGTTTCATGAATTTCAGACGAGTTTTGGATTTACTAGAATTTAAAAATTAGGCATCTCAACGTTTTGCCGGCAATCAACAGTGCCCTGGTGTTTGAATTTCATTCCAATCTCTTGCATGGGACCTAGAAATTCACCCAAGGACACACATGTGATTTTTCAACCAACTTTAGTGCATCGGAGCATGTGCTTGTAGTTCAAATTTGAATTATGCACATAAAATGCCTACAAAACCCAGTTAATGTATAAAAAAGGCCAAACGAACCCCGAAAAATTCCAAGATTAAACACAACACTCCTGTTGTTCTATGTTGACACTAGAATTTTTTTAAAAGCAATAAGAGGCAACGGATATCATCCCGTCCCCAAAGGTGGTACATTCCCTATCGAAACCATCATGCTTTTTGTGAGAAGCTTATAGCCAAACCTGCCCCAAATGGGACAAAAGTTTCACCACGACATGTTTATGCCACTTCATCATAGCATGCCAAGTTTCATGAATTTCAGACGAGTTTTGGATTTACTAGAATTTAAAAACTAGGTATCTCAACGTCTTGGCAGCAATCAAGAGTGCCCTAGTGTTTGAAATTAATTCCCATCTCTTGCATGGGACCTAGAAATTCACTGAAGGACACACATGTGATTTTTCAACCAACTTTGGTGCATTGGAGCATGTGCTTGTACTTCAAATTTGAATTATGCACATAAAATGCCTAGAAAACCCAATTAATGTATAAAAAAGGCCAAATGAACCCCGAAAAATTCATTCCCATTTCTTCCACGGGACCTAAGCATGCACTGAAGGACACAGATTTGATTTTTCAACCAATTTGTATGCACCGGAGCATGTGCATGTAGTTAATTTAGAATTGTGCACGTGAAATGGCTAGAAAACCAGTTTATTGTATAAAATGTCCAAACGCACCCTGAATAATCCCAATTCTTTTACGACACACATATAGTTGCATGTTCGCTGCGGATAAAAGGTCTAGCAATTCAAACAGCGTCCATTGCCGCTGTGACCCCATTTTGTAATTAAAATCAAGTAGATCTCACACAGTTTATTATCACCAACCGTTTGAGATGTAGTACAAAATATCTTGGAGCACCATCGGTGTATAGTACGCCTATGGCTTATGCGAGAAGGTGTGTCGGCTACAGTCTACAGCCGGCATGTCAAGCACAATAGCTCACTCCCCAAAAACTCCCGCCACTGCATCCCTCGCAATCTCAAAAATATCTACCGCCTGGAAGGTTTTAATATTTGATAGCACACGATTAGTATGTGCGGACTATGTGCGATGTCTGTTACTCCTGCTCTACTTCAGTCCCTTGATTCAAATTTTCAGTAGCCCCGACATTTTACTCCCGCCTCTGCATCCCTCGCAATCTCAAAAATATCTGCTCGCCCTTGATCCAAATTTTCAGTAGCCCCGCCTTGTTACTCCCGCCTAGTAAAATTTTCAGTTGCCGCAGTATTTCTTCAAACACAACCTTGCTCCCACCTCCACACACACACACCCCAAAACCTCCGCTCACACAGACACACACAACCCTCGAAACCATTGGTAGGTCGCTGCCATCATCAGCGCCTCCATCCTCAACCTCTGCCCGTGTGCTGGGGAGCTCGAGGAGCCAATGGCCACAAAGAGGTTTCTCGTGGCCTTTTCGCCCGACGCCGGCGAGGTGGCCACCTAGGTGTCCCCGTCGTCCTCCGCGGGCCCGATCCGCCGTCGCCGGTCCCCCGATCCGCCTGCCGCCGCGCCCATACACCGGTTCGAGGACTTCCCCGTCCTCCCTCGGACCCGGCAGCCGACTAAATCCTACCTCGGGGTCCGGCAGCGGCGGTGGGGGACGTGGGTCGCCGAGATTACAGATCGAGAGACCCACACCCGCCGGTGGCTCGGTAGCTTGCACACGGCCGAGCTCGCGGCCATGGAGTACGACCGCTGGCAGGTCCGCTACCACGGTGCGGCGGCTAGGCTCAATTTCCCCTTCGGCACACGTCCGGTCCACCTCGTTCCGCCGGAGCCAGGGGTGGTGAGCAAAGCTATGGCGCGGGAGGACTGCGAGACGTGGGAGCGCCTCGAGGCCGAGGCCGCCGACGAGGCCTACATGCAAGAGCTCCGCCGGCAGCACCCGGAGCTCATGGAGGCGGCGCAGAGGGTGGCGAGGTTATCACACTCTCCTTTGATGACGAGGTCGAAGGCGGTGAGGACTGCGGCGCCGAGGACGGCGAGGTTATCGCGCTCTCCTCTGATGACGACGTCGAAGGCGGTGGCGACGTCGGCGCGGAGGGCGTCGAGGTGGGCCTCGAGGACGAGGAGATCGACGTCTACGAGTGGAAGAGTGCCTTCCCCAACGACCCGACGACGGTACTGGCCCAGACCTGGCTCGCGGCACACCGTACATGACGAGGAAGGATTGGCTCGACCTCTACTTCGACCGAAAGTAGTTTAGCTTAGTTTAAATTTATGTTTTTTGTTCGATATGCAAAACTATCTATGTTTATGTTTGAATGCATGCTACGTTCGGTTCAACCTGCTTTGAACTTGATCAAATTGAAGTTTACAACCTTAAGTTTAGGGGATCGACTAGAAAAGGCCAAAAATTGCTGGAGTATATATGTATCCACTAAGGGTTTTAGTCCTTTAACTTTTAAAGGATCACCTAGAGATGTCCTTATGACTTTTTTATTAGAGTTCTTCACAATCTGATGCTCTATATGTGCAACTATTTGCCGTGCAGTTCAATTTCATCAATAACAGTTTCAACAATACCACTATGAATTACGATATTTGGTTGCTGTTAAGGATATTGCAGTTAACATGCCTTTTCGTTTTTCAATTGTTGTTTAGCAACATGCATTGTACTGAATGACTAAATATGCAATCCCAGGCTACATAGCAACAAGGAAGAGTGTTACCTTAATGTTCTGATGATGTCTAGATATACATGTAATAATATCTTATATAATGGGATGGATGGAGTGTTGTACTACATCATTTTTCAATTGTTGTTTAGCTTCTAATATTAATTTGGTGCTTTTAGGTACATATATCATTGCCAAAGATCCACACTTCGACCCTTTCGGCATATGGGGCAATGAGATATTCATGAACCAGCATCGAGTGAGGAAACTGATAAAGATTGTTATTAAAATGGGTCAAAAGATGTCAATCGAACTATTTGTTTACACCTTATGCAAGACAACAGTGAACTGCAGGATGGTAAGTAAGAACCCTGTAGCCTTCTTTTTACTGCCTGTAATGAGTTGTGTTAGATGACAATATCTGAATCTTTTTTCTTTTGCAGTGGATCCTGAAGCAGTTTCCACAAGATTACCTCTCAAACTACATGATTGGCGGCCGACCATCACAAGGGGTTAGACTAGAGTCCTGCATGCCTTCTGCATCCAGGAGAGCACAATAGGGCCATTCCGCTTCACCTTGTTTGGCAACTGGAATGTCTGTCGCCTCTTTCTTTACCATTTGTAATTGTACAAGTACAGAACCCCGGTACATCATTCTTTATTTGGTGCTTATGTAATTCTTAAGTATATGTACCTGTGAATCGAATAATGCATTAGTTGTTTGAACCTGATGGATATGAATAAAGCTATAGCCTACTTTCAAGTTTAAATTAGGTTCAATTTTAAATAGCGGCAATTAAATTAGGGCGAAATTACGTTGTGCAGGTCATTACGGCACACACGGTTGCTAAAACACAAACATTTGCAATATACACCATAATCCGAGACGGTTCACAGAGAGAAAACGTGTGCAGGAATGCACACAGTTGCCGTTTGCAAAGCGTGTGTGATGTCAGACACTATCACATACGGTGCGGGAAAACTAAATGTGTGTGATTGTCTACCCATCGTACACAGTTTATAATCATGAACTATTTGTGATGTGCCAGGCATCGTAAAACTCCCATGCCTAGAATCTACCTGGAAAACTCCCGTGCCTAGAATCTGCTTGGTTTTAGGCAGAACCACAAAACTTGGCTGCAATGACAATGCGAGCACAAACGAGTAGCAAGGATGAAGCGTTTGGGATATTCGAGATATCGGAAACGGTTATATAGGGACAACTGTATGCATCAAGGCTCCCTATTCCCGACGGTTTCTGGGTCGTGTGGGAAGGACCCCCCTATCGCCCACTCACTTGGCGACGGTTCCAAATGCCGTCGCGGAAAGGGGTAAAAAACCGTTTGTTTAGGACCGATGCGCACTAGTGACTGGTAATAGTGATCACTCCGTTGGGCCCTGGTAGTTTAAGCTTCCTGTACCCGTGATGGGGTATGGCTTGGAAGCGTGCGAAGGCGTCCCGCCCTAGAAGGGCGTGATATCCGCTATTGAAAGGGGTCACGTGGAAGAGCAACTCTTCGAACCTGTAATTCTCAGGCGTGCCGAATACTACGTCAAGCTTAATTTTCCCCGAGCATCGTGCTTCTCGACTGGGGATGATGCCTCGAAAGGTGGCACTGCTTTGCTCGATGCGGTTCTTGTCCATTTGCATTTTGTCGAGCGTATCTTCATAGATGAGGTTAAGTCCGCTACCACCATCCATGAGTACTTTGGAGAGTCGAAAGCCATCCACAATTGCGTTTAAGACCAAGGCGGCTGGTGCTCGGACTGATCGAGCCCTTGGTTCGTCGTCGGTCGTGAAAGTTATTGCTGTGTCGTTCCAGGGGTTCATTTCGGTTACTTGGTTGACTTCAGCGAGGTCGCAGGGCGCTCTTTTGCACCGATTATTTGAAGAGACGGTCTCGAAGACCGTAAATACGTTAAGATCGTCATCCTCCGAAGAATGTTTCTCTGGAGTAGTACTGGTGAGGATAGCCTCACCGCTTTTAGCCACTTGCCGGAGTACCCAACACGCTCGAAGGATGTGTGTTGGTTCGGTGCTCGACGTTGCATGTATCTGACAGGGCTTGTCGAGTAGTTTGTCAAGGAAGGTTCTGTGTCCCATGGAGGTTTTGGTTTTCTTTTCACTGGGCTTGTAATCGGATACCTTGTAAGGGTGCATCTGTTTTGCCCGTACAGTGAGCTGCTTAAAGGCAGGAGGTTCCCACCGGGCTCTCTGGGCCTTCCATGCGCTTTC